>NW_024753156.1:0-26026 GCF_018991925.1 Homarus americanus
GGGTACTTTGTTATACTCGATCAGGGGGACTTTGTTATGTTCGATCCAGGGGACTTTTTGTTATACTCGATCAGAGGACTTTGTTATTCTCAATCTTGGGACATTGTTATACTCCATTAGGGTCCTTTGTTATACTCGATCAGAGGACTTAGTTATGCTCGATTAGGGCACTTATTTATACTCGATGAAGGGACTTTGTTTTACTCGATCAGGTGATTTTGTTATACTCGACCAGGGGCTTTTGTTATACTCGATAAGGGGTCTTTGTTATACTCGATCAGGGTTTTTTTAAACTCGATGAGCGGGCTTTGTTATACTCGATCAGAGGACTTTGTTATACTCGATCAGGGGGCTTTGTTATACTCCATGAGGGTCCTTTGTTATACTCGATCAGGGGACTTTTTTAAACTCGATCAGGGGAATTTGTTATGCTCGATCAGGGCATCCTGTTATACTCGACCAGGGGCCTTTGTTATACTCGATAAGGGGCCTTTGTTATACTCGATCATGGGACTTTGTTATACTCGACCAAAGGACTTTGTTATACTCGAAGAGGGGGCTTCTTTATACTCGATCAGGGGGTTTTGTTAAACTCGATCAAGGGTGTTTGTTTTACTCGATCAGGGGACTTTGTTATATTCGATTCGGGGAATTGGTTATACTCGATCATGGGGCTTTGTTATACTCGATCAGGGACTTTGTTATACTCGACCAGGGGACTTTCTTATACTCGACGAGGGGGCATGTTATACTCGATCAGGGGGCTTTGTTATACTCGATCAACGGACTTTGTTATACTCGATAGGGGGGCTTTGTTATACTCGATCTTGGGACTTTGTTATACTCGACCAGGGGACTTTAGTATACTCGTTCAAGGGACTTTGTTATTTTCGACCAAGGGCCTTTGTTATACGCGATTCGGGGCCTTTGTAATACTCGATCATGGGACTTTGTTATACTCGACCAGGGGACTTTGTTATACTCGACCAGGGGGCTTTTTTATACTCGATCAGCGTGTTTTGTTATACTTGATGAGAGGGCTTTGTTATACTCGATCAGGGGACATTGTTATACTCGGCCAGGGGACTTTGTTATACTCGACCAGGGGCTTTACTCGATGAGGAGGCTTTGTTATATACTCGATCAGGGCTTTTATACTCGATCAGGGACTTTTGTTGTATACTCGACCAGGGTCATATTTATATACTCGATGAGGGGGCTTTGTTATACTCGATCAGGGGACTTTGTTATACGCCAGTCTGGGGACTTTGTTATACTCGATCAGGGGACTATATATATACTCGACTAGGGACATTGTTATATTCGATCATGTGCTTTTCTTATACTCGATGAGGGGCTTTGTTATACTCGATGACGGGACTTTGTTATACTCGATCAGGGGACTTTGTTATACTCGGTCAGAGGACTTTGTTATACTCGATCTTGGGACTTTGTTATACTCCATTAGGGTCCTTTGTTATACTCGATCAGGGGACTTTGTTATACTCGACCAGGGGTGTTTGTTTTACTCGATCAGGGGATTTTGTTATACTCGATCAGGGGGCTTTGTTATACTCAATCAGGGGTGTTTCTTTTACTCGACTCGGGACTTTGTTATATTCGGTCAGGTGCCTTTCTTATACTCGATTAGTGGACTTTGTTATACTCGATCAGGGGACTTTCTTATTCTCGATCAGGGCACTTTGTTATACTCGATCAGGGTACTTTGATATACTCGATCAGGGGACTTTGTTATGTTCGATCAGGGGACTTTGTTATACTCGATCAGAGGTCTTTGTTATTCTCAATCTTGGGACATTGTTATACTCCATTAGGGTCCTTTGTTATACTCGATCAGAGGACTTAGTTATGCTCGATTAGGGCACTTATTTATACTCGATGAGGGGACTTTGTTTTACTCGATCAGGTGATTTTGTTATACTCGACCAGGGGCTTTTGTTATACTCGATAAGGGGTCTTTGTTATACTCGATCAGGGTTTTTTTAAACTCGATGAGGGGGCTTTGTTATACTCGATCAGAGGACTTTGTTATACTCGATCAGGGGGCTTTGTTATACTCCATGAGGGTCCTTTGTTATACTCGATCAGGGGATTTTTTTATACTCGATCACGGGAATTTGTTATGCTCGATCAGGGCATCCTGTTTTACTCGACCAGGGGCCTTTGTTATACTCGATAAGGGGCCTTTGTTATACTCGATCATGGGACTTTGTTATACTCGACAAAAGGACTTTGTTATACTCGAAGAGGGGGCTTCTTATTACTCGATCAGGGGGTTTTGTTAAACTCGATCAAGGGTGTTTGTTTTACTCGATCAGGGGACTTTGTTATACTCGATTCGGGGAATTGGTTATACTCGATCATGGGGCTTTGTTATACTCGATCAGGGACTTTGTTATACTCGACCAGGGGACTTTCTTATACTCGACGAGGGGGCATGTTATACTCGATCAGTGGGCTTTGTTATACTCGATCAACGAACTTTGTTATACTCGATCGGGGGGCTTTGTTATACTCGATCTTGGGACTTTGTTATACTCGACCAGGGGACTTTAGTATACTCGTTCAAGGGACTTTGATATTTTCGACCAAGGGCCTTTGTTATACTCGATTCGGGGCCTTTGTAATACTCGATCATGGGACTTTGTTATACTCGACCAGGGGACTTTGTTATACTCGACCAGGGGGCTTTTTTATACTCGATCAGCGTGTTTTGTTAAACTTGATGAGAGGGCTTTGTTATACGCGATCAGGGGACATTGTTATACTCGGCCAGGGGACTTTGTTATACTCGACCAGGGGCCTTTTTTTTACTCGATGAGGAGGCTTTGTTATACTCGCTCAGAGGGCTTTTTTATACTCGATCAGGGACTTTGTTATTATCGACCAGGGTCCTTTTTTATACTCGATGAGGGGGCTTTGTTATACTCGATCAGGGGACTTTGTTATACTTGATCTGGGGACTTTGTTATACTCGATCAGGGGACTATGTATATACTCGACTAGGGACATTGTTATATTCGATCAGGTGCCTTTCTTATACTCGATCAGGGGGCTTTGTTATACTCGATGACGGGACTTTGTTATACTCGATCAAGGGACTTTGTTATACTTGGTCAGAGGACTTTGTTATACTCGATCTTGGGACTTTGTTATACTCCATTAGGGTCCTTTGTTATACTCGATCAGGGGACTTTGTTATACTCGACCAGGGGACTTTCTTATACTCGACGAGGGGGCTTTGTTATACTCGATCAGGGGGCTTTGTTATACTCGATCAACGGACTTTGTTATACTCGATCGAGGGGCTTTGTTATACTCGATCTTGGGACTTTGTTATACTCGACCAGGGGACTTTAGTATACTCGTTCAGGGGACTTTGTTATTTTCGACCAGGGGCCTTTGTTATACTCGATTCGGGTCCTTTGTAATACTCGATAATGGGACTTTGTTATACTCGACCAGGGGAGTTTGTTATACTCGACCAGGGGGCTTTTTTATACTCGATCAGCGGGTTTTGTTAAACTCGATGAGAGGGCTTTGTTATACTCGATCAGGGGACATTGTTATACTCGGCCAGGGGACTTTGTTATACTCGACCAGGGGCCTTTTTTTTACTCGATCAGGTGCCTTTCTTATACTTGATCAGGAGGCTTTGTTATACTCGATGACGGGACTTTGTTATACTCGATCAGGGGACTTTGTTATACTCGATCAGGGGACTTTGTTATACTCGCCCTGGGGACTTTGTTATACTCGATCAGGGTACTTTGTTATACTTGATCAGCGGACTTTGTTAAACTCGATCGGGGGGCTTTGTTATACTCGATCTTGTGAATTTGTTATCTTCGATCAGGGGACTTTAGTATACTCGAACAGGGGAGTTTGTTATACTCGACCAGGGGACTTTGTTATACTCGACCAAGGGACTTTGTTATAATCGATCAGGGTACTTTGTTATACTTGATCAGCGGACTTTGTTATACTCGATCGGGGGGCTTTGTTATACTCGATCTTGTGAATTTGTTATATTCGATCAGGGGACTTTAGGATACTCGAACAGGGGAGTTTGTTATACTCGACCAGGGGGCTTTTATATACTCGATCAGGGGGTTTTGTTAAACTCGATGATGGGGCTTTGATATACTCAATCAGGGGACTTTGTTATACTTGGCCAGGGGACTTTTTTATACTCGATGAGAGGGCTTTGTTGTACTCGATGAAGGGAATTTGTTATACTCGATCTTGGGACTTTGTTATACTCGATCAGGGGACTTTGTATATACTCGACTATGGACATTGTTATATTAGATCAGGTGCCTTTCTTATACTCGATCAAGGGGATGTGTTATACTCGACGACGGGACTTTGTTACACTCGACCAGGGGACTTTGTTATACTCGATCAGAGGACTTCGTTATACTCGATCGTGGGACTTTGTTATACTCCATTAGGGCCCTTTGTTATACTCGATGAAGGGACTTAGTTATACTCGATAAAAGGACTTTGTTATACTCGATCTTGGGACTTTGTTATACTCCATTAGGTTCCTTTGTTATACTCGATCACGGGACATTGTTATTCTCAATCAAGGAACTTTGTTATACTCGATCAGGGGACTTTGTTATACTCGATCTTTTGACTTTGTTATACGCCAGTAGGGTCCTTTGTTATACTCGATTAGGGGACTTAGTTATACTCGATCAGGGGACTTTATTATACTCCATCAGGGGACTTTCTTTTACTCGAAAAGGGGACTTTGTTATACTCGATCAGGGATGTTTGTTTTACTCGATCAGGGGACTTTGTTATACTCGATGAGGGGACTTTGTAATACTCGATCAGGGGAATTTGTTATACTCGACCAGGGGCTTTTGTTATACTCGATAAGGGGCCTTTGTTATACTCGATTATGGGACTTTGTTATTCTCGACCAGGGGACTTTGTTATACTCGACCAGGGGACTTTGTTATACTCGACCATGGGCTTTTTTATACTCGATGAGGAGGCTTTGTTATACTCGATCAGGGGACTTTATTATACTCGACCAGGGGACTTTGTTATACTCGACCAGGGGACTTTGTTATAATCGATAAGGGGACTTTGTTATACTCGATCAGGGGAATTTGTTATACTCGATCAGGGGATCTTGTTATACTCGACCAGGGGCCTTTGTTATACTCGATAAGGGGCCTTTGTTATACTCGATCATGGGAGTTTGTTATACTCGACGAGGGGACTTTGTTATACTCGACCAGGCGGCTTTTTATACTCGATCAGGGGGTTTTGTTAAACTAGATAAGGGGCTTTGTTATACTTGATCAGGGGACATTGTTGTACTCGGCCAGGGGACTTTGTTTTACTCGACCAGGGGACTTTGTTATATTCGACCAAAGGGCTTTTTATACTCGATGAGGGGGCTTTGTTATACTCAATCAGCGGACTTTGTTATACTCGATCGGGAGGCTTTGTTGTACTCGATCTTGGGACTTTGTTATACTCGATGAGGGGACTTTAGTATATTCGATCAGGGGACTTTGTTATATTCGACCAGGGGCATTTGTTATACTCGATTCAGGGCCTTTGTTATACTCGATCATGGGACTTTGTTATACTCGGCCAGGGGGCTTTTTTATACTCGATGAGGGGGCTTTGTTATACTCAATCAGGGGACTGTGTTATTCTCGGTCAGAGGACTTTGTTATAGTCGATCAGGGGACTTTGTTATACTCGATCCGGTGACTTTGTTATACTCGATCAGGGGACTTTGTTATACTCGATGAGGGGACTTTGTTATACTCGATCTGGGGACTTTGTTATACTCGATCAGGGGACTTTGTATATACTCGACTAGGGACATTGTTATATTCGATCAGTGGCCTTTCTTATACTCGATCAGGGGGCTTTGTTATACTCAATGACGGGACTTTGTTATTTTCGATCCGGAGTCTTTGTTATACTCGATGAGTGGACTTTGTTATACTCGATCAGGGGACTTTGTTATACTCGATCAGGGGACTTTGTTATACCCGATCATGTGATTTTGTTGATGTGATTTTGTTGTTCTCGATCAGCGGACTTTTTCATACTCGATCATTGGGCTTTGATTTACTCGATCTTGGGACTTTGTTATACTCGACCAGGGGACTTTAGTTTACTCGTTCAGGGGACTTTGTTATTTTCGACCAGGGGCCTTTGTTATACTCGATTCGGGGCCTTTGTAATACTCGATCATGGGACTTTGTTATACTCGACCAGGGGACTTTGTTATACTCGACCAGGGGGCTTTTTTATACTCGATCAGCGGGTTTTGTTAAACTCGATGTGAGGGCTTTGTTATACTCGATCAGGGGACATTGTTATACTCGGCCAGGGGACTTTGTTACACTCGACCAGGGGCCTTTTTTTTACTCGATCAGGTGCCTTTCTTATACTCGATCAGGGGGCTTTGTTATACTCGATGACGGGAATTTGTTATACTCGATCAGGGGACTATGTATATACTCGACTAGGGACATTGTTATATTCGATCAGGTGCCTTTCTTATACTCGATCAGGGGGCTTTGTTATACTCGATGACAGGACTTTGTTATACTCGATCAGGGGACTTTGTTATACTCGATCAGAGGACTTTGTTATACTCGATCTTGGGATTTTGTTATACTCCATTAGGGTCCTTTGTTATACTCGATCAGGGGACTTTGTTATACTCGACCAGGGGACTTTCTTATACTCGACGAGGGGGCTTTGTTATACTCGATCAGGGGGCTTTGTTATACTCGCTCAACGGACTTTGTTATACTCGATCGGGGGGCTTTGTTATACTCGATCTTGGGACTTTCTTATACTCGACCAAGGCACTTTAGTATACTCGTTCAGGGGACTTTGTTATTTTCGACCAGGGGCCTTTGTTATACTCGATTCGGGGTCTTTGTAATACTCGATCATGGGACTTTGTTATACTCGACCAGGGGGCTTTTTTATACTCGATCAGCGGGTTTTGTTAAACTCGATGAGAGGGCTTTGTTATACTTGATCAGGGGACATTGTTATACTCGGCCAGGGGACTTTGTTATACTCGACCAGGGGCCTTTTTTTTACTCGATCAGGTGCCTTTCTTATACTCGATCAGGGAGCTTTGTTATACTCGATGACGGGACTTTGTTATACTCGATCAGGGGACTTTGTTATACTCGATCAAGGGACTTTGTTATACTCGCCCTGGGGACTTTGTTGTACTCGATCAGGGTACTTTGTTGTACTTGATCAGCGGACTTTGTTATATTCGATCTGGGGGCTTTGTTATACTCGATCTTGTGAATTTGTTATATTCGATCAGGGGACTTTAGTATACTCGAACAGGGGAGTTTGTTATACTCGACCAGGGGACTGTGTTATACTCGACCAGGGGACTTTGTTATACTCGATCAGGGTACTTTGTTATACTTGATGAGCGGACTTTGTTATACTCGATCGGGGGGCTTTGTTATACTCGATCTTGTGAATTTGATATATTCGATCAGGGGACTTTAGTATACTCGAACAGGGGAGTTTGTTATACTGGACCAGGGGGCTTTTTTATACTCGATGAGGGGGCTTTGTTGTACTCGATGAAGGGAATTTGTTATACTCGATCTTGGGACTTGTTATACTCGATCAGGGGACTTTGTATATACTCGACTACGGACATTGTTATATTAGATCAGGTGCCTTTCTTATACTCGATCAAGGGGATTTGTTATACTCGACGACGGGACTTTGTTACACTCGATCAGGGGACTTTGTTATACTCGATCAGAGGACTTCGTTATACTCGATCTTGGGACATTGTTATACTCCATTAGGGCCCTTTGTTATACTCGATGAGGGGATTTAGTTATACTCGATAAAAGGACTTTGTTATACTCGATCTTGTGACTTTGTTATACTCCATTCGGTTCCTTTGTTATACTCGATCACGGGACATTGTTATTCTCGATCAAGGAACTTTGTTATACTCGATCAGGGGACTTTGTTATACTTGATCTTTTGACTTTGTTATACGCCATTAGGGTCCTTTGTTATAATCGATTAGGGCACTTAGTTATACTCGATCAGGGGACTTTGTTATACTCCATCAGGGGGCTTTTTTATACTCGAAAAGGGGACTTTGTTATACCCGATCAGGGGTGTTTGTTTTACTCGATCAGGGGAATTTGTTATACTCGACCAGGGGCTTTTGTTATACTTGATAAAGGGCCTTTGTTATACTCGATTATGGGACTTTGTTATACTCGACAAGGGGACTTTGTTATACTCGACCATGGGCTTTTTTATACTCGATGAGGGGGCTTTGTTATACTCGATCAGGGGACTTTATTATACTCGACCAGGGGACTTTGTTATACTCGACCAGGGGTCTTTGTTATACTCGATCAGGGGGCTTTGTTTTACTCGATCAGGGGACTTTGTTATTCTCGATCAGGGGAATTTGTTATACTCGATCAGGGGATCTTGTTATACTCGACCAGGGGCCTTTGTTATACTCGATAAGGGGTCTTTGTTATACTCGATCATGGGAGTTTGTTATACTCGACGAGGGGACTTTGTTATACTCGACAAGGCGGCTTTTTTTATACTCGATCAGGGGGTTTTGTTAAACTCGATAAGGGGGCTTTGTTATACTCGATCAGGGGACATCGTTGTACTCGGCCAGGGGACTTTGTTTTACTCGACCAGGGGACTTTGTTATACTCGACCAGGGGGCTTTTTTATACTCGATGAGGGAGCTTTGTTATACTCAATCAGGGGGACGCTGTATTATTCTCGGTCAGGGACTTTGTTATAATCGATCAGGACTTTGTTATACTCGATCAGGGACTTTGTATACTCGATCAGGACTTTGTTATACTCGATCAAGGGGACTTTGTTCTTACTCGATCTGGTGACTTTGTTATCTTCGATCAAGGACTTTGTATATACTCGACTGGGATTGTTATATTCGATCAGTGGCGCTTTCTAATGTCACCGATCCAGGGGCTTTGTTATACTCAATGACGGGACATTATTCTCGATCCGGGTGCTTTGTTATACTCCGAGCAGTGGACTTTGTTATACTCGATCAGGGAACTTTGTTATCTTCGATCAGGGGACTTTGTATATACTCGACTAGGACATTGTATATTCGATCGGTGGCCTTTCTAATATATACTCGATCAGGGGACTTTGTTATACTCGATCAGGGGACTTTGTTATGCCCGATCATGTGATTTTGTTGTTCTCGATCAGCGGACTTTGTTATACTCGATCATTGGGCTTTGATTTACTCGATCTTGGGACTTTGTTATACTCGACCAGGGTGCTTTTTTATACTCGATCAGGGGGTTTTGTTAAACTCGATGAGGAAGCTTTGTTATACTCGATCAGGGTACTTTGTTATTACTCGGCCAGGGGACTTTGTTTTACTCGATCAGCGGACTCTGTTATATTCGATTAGGGGACTTTGTTATACTCGACCAGGGGACTTTGTTATACTTGACCAGGGGACCTTGTTATAGTCGATCAGGGGGCTTTGCTATACTCGATCAGGGGACTTTGTTATTCTCGTTCCGGGGAATTTGTTATACTCGATCAGGGGATCTTGGTATACTCGATCAGGGGCTTTTGTTATACTCGATAAGGGCCTTTTTTATACTCGACCGAAGGACTTTGTTATACTCGACCAGAGGGCTTTTTTAGACTCGATCAGGGGGTTTGTTAAACTCGATCAGGGGTGTATTTTTTACTCGATCAGGGGACTTTGTTATACTCGATAAGGGGCCTTTGTTATACTCGATAAGGGGCCTTTGTTATACTCGATCATGGGACTTTGTTATACTCGACCAGGGGACTTTGTTACTACTCGGCCAGGTGACTTTGTTTTACTCGATCAGCGGACTTTGTTATACTCGATCGGGGGGCTTTGTTGTACTCGATCTTGGGACTTTGTTATACTCGATCAGGGGACGTTATTATACTCGATCAGTGGACTTTGTTATTTTGGACCAGGGGCCTTTGTTATACTCGATTCGGGGCCTTTGTTATACTAGATCATGGGACTTTGTTATACTCGACCAAGGGACTTTGTTAAACTCGACCAGGGGGCTTTTTTTATACTCGATGAGAGGGCTTTGTTATACTCGATGAGAGGGCTTTGTTATACTCGATCAGGGTCTTTGTTATACTCGACCAGGGGGCTTTTTTATACTCGATGAGGGGGCATTGTTTTACTCGATCAGGGGACTTTGTTATACTCGACCAGGGGACTTTTCTATACTCGACTAGGCACATAGGTATATTCGATCAGTGGCCTTTCTTATACTCGATCAGGGGGCTTTGTTATACTCGATGACGGGACTTTGTTATTCTCGTTCCGGGGACTTTGTAATACTCGATCAGGGGACTTTGTTATACCCGATCAGGTGATTTTGTTGTACTCGATCAGCGGACTTTGTTATACTCGATCAGGGGGCTTTGATTTTCTCGATCTTGGGATTTTGTTATACTCGATCAGGGGACTTTGTTGTTTTCGACCAAGAGCCTTGGTTATACTCGATTCGGTGAATTGGTTATACTCGATCATTTGGCTTTGTTATACTCAATCAGGGACTTTGTTATACTCGACCAGGGGACTATTCTTATACTCGACGAGGGGGCTTTGTTTTACTCGATCAGGGGACTTTGTTTTTTACTCGATCAGAAGACTTTGTTATACTCGATCTTGGGACTTTGATGTCGATCTTGGGACTTTGTTATACTCCATTCGGTTCGTTTGTTATACTCGATCACGGGACATTGTTATTCTCGATCAAGGAACTTTGTTATACTCGATCAGGGGACTTTGTTATACTCGATCTTTTGACTTTGTTATACGCCATTAGGGTCCTTTGTTATAATCGATTAGGGCACTTAGTTATACTCGATCAGGGGACTTTGTTATACTCCATCAGGGGGCTTTCTTATACTCGAAAAGGGGACTTTGTTATACTCGATCAGGGGTGTTTGTTTTACTCGATCAGGGGACTTTGTTATACTCGATGAGGGGACTTTGTTATACTCGATCAGGGGAATTTGTTATACTCGACCAGGGGCTTTTGTTATACTCTATAAGGGGCCTTTGTTATACTCGATTATGGGACTTTGTTATACTCGACCAGGGGACTTTGTTATACTCGACCAGGGGACTTTGTTATACTCGACCATGGGCTTTTTTTACTCGATGAGGGGGCTTTGTTATACTCGATCAAGGGACTTTATTATACTCGACCAGGGGACTTTGTTATACTCGACCAGGGGACTTGTATACTTTCGATCAAGGGGAAAACTGTTTTACTCGATCCGGACTTTGTTATATATACTTTCGATCAGGAATTTATTTTCTCAGTCGGGGATCTTGTTATATACTCGACCAAGGGCCTTTGTATATACTCGATGAGGGCCTTTGTTATACCTCGATTATAGGAGTTTGTTATACTCATTGAGACTTTGTTATATACTCGACCAGGCGGCTTTTTTATACTCGATCAGGGGGTTTTGTTAAACTCGATAAGGGGGCTTTGTTATACTCGATTAGGGGACATTGTTGTACTCGGCCAGGGGACTTTGTTTTACTCGACCAGGGGCCTTTGTTATACTCGATTCGGGGCCTTTGTTATACTCGATCATGGGACTTTGTTATACTCGACCAGGGGCTTTTTTATACTCGATGAGGGGGCTTTGTTATACTCAATCAGGGGACTGTGTTATTCTTGGTCAGGGGACTATGTTATAGTCGATCAGGGACTTTGTTATACTCGATCAGGGGACTTTGTTATACTCGATCAGGGGACTTTGTTATACTCGATGAGGGGACTTTGTTATACTCGATCTGGGGACTTTGTTATACTCGATCAGGGGACTTTGTATATACTCGACTAGGGACATTGTTATATTCGATCAGTGGCCTTTCTTATACTCGATCAAGGGGCTTTGTTATACTCAATGACGGGACTTTGTTATTCTCGATCCGGGGTCTTTGTTATACTCGATCAGTGGACTTTGTTATACTCGATCAGGGGACTTTGTTATACTCGATCAGGGGACTTTGTTATACCCGATCATGTGATTTTGTTGTTCTCGATCAGCGGACTTTGTTATACTCGATCATTGGGCTTTGATTTACTCGATCTTGGGACTTTGTTATACTCGACCATGGGGCTTTTTTATACTCGATCAGGGGGTTTTGATAAACTCGATGAGGAAGCTTTCTTATACTCGATCAGGGGACTTTGTTATTACTCGGCCAGGGGACTTTGTTTTACTCGATCAGCGGACTCTGTTATATTCGATCAGGGGACTTTGTTATACTCGACCAGGGGACTTTGTTATACTTGACCTGGGGACTTTGTTATAGTCGATCAGGGGGCTTTGTTATACTCGATCAGGGGACTTTGTTATACTCGTTCAGGGGAATTTGTTATACTCGATCAGGGGATCTTGTTATACTCGATCAGGGGCTTTTGTTATACTCGATAAGGGCCTTTTTTATACTCGACCGAAGGACTTTGTTATACTCGACCAGAGGGCTTTTTTAGACTCGATCAGGGGGTTTTGTTAAACTCGATCAGGTGTGTATTTTTTACTCGATCAGGGGACTTGATTTTGTTGTACTCGATCAGCGGACTTAGTTATACTCGATCAGGGGGCTTTGATTTACTCGATCTTGGGACTTTCTTATACTCGATCAGGGGACTTTGTTTTACTCGATCAGGAACTTTGTTATTTTCGACCAAGAGCCTTTGTTATACTCGATCAAGGGACTATTCTTATACTCGACGAGTGGGCTTTGTTTTACTCGATCAGGGGACTTTGTTTTACTCGATCAGAGGACTTTGTTATACTCGATCTTGGGACTTTGTTATACTCCATTAAAATTCGCTGTTTATACTTATCAGGGGACTTTATTGTTATACTCGTCAGGGTGTTTGTTTTTCGATCAGGGACTTTTGTTGCCTCGATTAGGGGTGTTTGTTTTTCGATGGGGACTTTGTTTACTCACTCGATTAGGGGACTTTGTTATACTCGACCAAGACGCTGTTATATACTCAATCAGGGGACTTTCTTATACTCGATGAGAAGACTTTGTTATACTCGACCTTGGGACTTTGTTATAATCCATTAGGGTCCTTTGTTGTACTCAATCAGGGGACTTAGTTATACTCGATCAGGGGACTTTGTTATACTCGATCAGGAAGGTTTGTTATACTCGATCAGGCGACTTTGTTATACTCGAACAGGGGCCTTTGTTATACTCGACCAGAGGAGTTTGTTATACTCGATCAGGGGACTTTGTTATACTCGATCTTGGGACTTTGTTATACTCCATTAGGGTCCTTTGTTGTACTCAATCAGGGGACTTAGTTATACTCGATCAGGGGACTTTGTTATACTCAATCAGGGAGCTTTGTTATACTCGATCAGGGGACTTTGTTATACTCGATCAGGGGGCTTTGTTATACTCGATCAGGAGACTTTGTTATACTCGATCAACCGTGATTGTTTTACTCGATCAGGGGACTTTGTTATACTCGATCAGGGGACTTTGTTATATACATGACCAGAAGGCCTTTGTTATATACTCGATCAGGGGCTTTGTTATACTCTCGATCAGGGACATTTAGTATATGATTCATTGAATTGGTTATACGATCATGGGGCTGTTTTTCTCCCTCAGGGGACTTTGTTACACTCGATCAGGGGACTTTGTTATACTCGATCTTTGGACTTTGTGATACTCCATTAGGGTCCTTTCTTATACTCCATCAGGGGAGTTAGTTATACTCGATCGGAAGACTTTGTTATATTCGATCTTGGGACTTTGTGATACTCCATTAGGGTCCTTTGTTATACTCGATCAGGGGACTTTGTTATACTCGACCAGCGGCCTTTGTTATACTCGACCAGGGGACTTTGTTATACTCTATCGGAAGACTTTGTTATACTCGATCTTGGGACTTTGTTATACTCCATTAGGGTCCTTTGTTATACTCGATCAGGAGACTTTGTTATACTCGAAAAGAGGTGATTGTTTTACTCGATCAGGGGACTTTGTTATACTCGATCATGGGACTTTGTTATACTCGACCAGGGGCCTTTGTTATACTCGATAAAGAGCCTTTGTTTTACTCGATCAGGGGACTTTGTTTTACTCGATCAGGGACATTGTTATTTTCGACCAAGGGCCTTTGTTATACTCGATTCAGTGAATTGGTTATACTCGATGATGGGGCTTTGTTATACTCGATGAGAGGACTTTGTTACACTCGATCAGGGGACTTTGTTATACTCGATCAGGGGACTTTGATATACTCGATTAGGGGGCTTTTTATACTCGATCAGGGGACTTTGTTATACTCGATCAGGGATGTTTGTTTTACTCGATCAAGGGACTTTGTTATACTCGACCAGGGGCCTTTGTTATACTCGACCAGGGGACTTTGTTATACTCGATTTTTGGACTTTGTTATACTCCATTAGGGTCCTTTGTTATACTCGATCAGGGGACTTTGTTATACTCGACCAGGGGCCTTTGGTATACTCGACCAGGGGACTTTGTTATACTCGATTAGGGATCTTTGTTATACTAAGATCTTGGGACTTTGTTATACTCCATTAGGGTCCTTTGTTATACTCAATCAGGGGACTTAGTTATACTCGATCAGGGGACTTTGTTATACTCGATCAGTGGGACTTTGTTATACTCGATGAGGGGACTTTGTTATACTCGATGAGAGGACTTTGCTATACTCGACCAGTGGCCTTTGTTATATTCCTTCAGGGGGCTTTGTTATACTCGATCAGGAGACTTTGTTATACTCGATTAGGGGGCTTTTTTATACTCGACCAGGGGACTTTGTTATACTCGATCAGGGGTGTTTGTTTTAATCGATCAGGGGACTTTGTTATACTCGATCATTGAACTTTGTTATACTCGATCAGGGGACTTTGTTATTCCCGATCATGGGACTTTGTTATACTCGATCGGAAGACTTTCTTATACTCGATCTTGGGAATTTGTTATACTCCATTAGGGTCCTTTGTTATACTCGATCAGGGGACTTTGTTATATGAATGAAATAAAAGAGCCTTTGTTTTTATAGTCTGGGGCTTTGATCTTTATAGTCAAGACTTTCTTTCGATCAAGGACTTTGTTATTTTCGACCAAGGGCCTTTGTTATTACTCGATTCGGTGAATTGGTTATACTCGATGATGGGGCTTTAGTATAGTCGATCAGGGGACTTTGTTTTACTCGATCAAGGACTTTGTTATTTTCGACCAAGGGCCTTTGTTATACTCGATTCGGTGAATTGGTTATACTCGATGATGGGGCTTTGTTATACTCGATCAGGGACTTTGTTATACTCGACCAGGGGACTTTCTTATACTCGAAGAGGGGGCTTTGTTTTACTCGATCAGGGGACTTTGTTATACTCGATCAGGGGACTTTGTTATACTAGATGACGGGACTTTGTTATTCTCGATCCGGGGACTTTGCAATACTCAATCAGGGGACTCTGTTATACTCGATCAGGGGACTTTGTTATACTCGATCAGGGGACTTTGTTATACCCGATCAGGTGAATTTGTTCTACACGATTAGCGGGCTTTGTCATACTGGATCAGGGGACTTTGTTATACTCGATCAGGGACTTTGTTATGCTCGATCAGGGGACTTTGTTATACTCGATCAGGGGACTTTGTTTTACTCGATCAGAGGACTTTGTTATACTCGATCTTTGGACTTTGTTATACTCCATTTGGGTCATTTGTTATACTCACTCAGGGGACTTAGTTATACTCGATCAGGGGACTTTGTTATACTCGATTAGGGGGCTTTGTTATACTCGATCAGGGGACTTTGTTATACTCAATCAGGGGTGTTTGTTTTACTCGATTAGGGGACTTTGTTATACTCGATCAGGCGACTTTGTTATACTCGATCAGGGAACTTTGTTATACTCGACCAGGGGCCTTTGTTATACTCGATCAGGGGACTTTGTTATACTCGATTAGAAGACTTTGTTATACTCGATCTCGGGACTTTGTTATACTCCATTAGGGTCCTTTGTTGTACTCAATCAGGGAACTTAGTTATACTCGATCAGGGGACTTTGTTATAGTCGATCAGGGGGCTTTGTTATATTCGATCAGGGGACTTTGTTATACTCGATCAGGGGTGATTATTCTACTCGATCAGGGGACTTTGTTATACTCGATCAGAGGACTTTGTTATACTCGATGAGAGGACTTTGTTATACTCGACCAGGGGCCTTTGTTATACTAGATCAGGGGGCTTTGTTACACTCGATCAGGGGACTTTGTTATACTCGATCAGGGGATTTTGTTATACTCGATTAGGGGGCTTTTTTTTACTCGATCAGGGGACTTTGTTATACTCGATCAGGGGTGTTTTGTTATACTCGATAAGGGGCCTTTGTTATACTCGATTATGGGAGTTTGTTATACTCGACGAGGGGACTTTGTTATACTCGACCAGGCGGCTTTAGGGGCCTTTGTTATACTCGATTATGGGAGTTTGTTATACTCGACGAGGGGACTTTGTTATACTCGACCAGGCGGCTTTTTTTATACTCGATCAGGAGGTTTTGTTAAACTCGATAAGGGGGCTTTGTTATACTCGATCAGGGGACATTGTTGTACTCGGCCAGGGGACTTTGTTTTACTCGACCAGGAGACTTTGTTATACTCGACCAGGGGGCTTTTTTATATAGGATGAGGGAGCTTTGTTATACTCAATCAGCGGACTTTGTTATACTCGATCGGGAGGCTTTGTTGTACTCGATCTTGTGACTTTGTTATACTCTATGAGGGGACTTTAGTATATTCGATCAGGGGACTTTGTTATACTCGACCAGGGGCTTTTTTATACTCGATGAGGGGGCTTTGTTATACTCAATCAGGGGACTGTGTTATTCTCGGTCAGGGGACTTTGTTATAGTCGATCAGGGGACTTTGTTATACTCGATCAGGGGACTTTGTTATACTCGATCAGGGGACTTTGTTATACTCGATGAGGGGACTTTGTTATACTCGATCTGGGGACTTTGTTATACTCGATCAGGGGACTTTGTATATACTCGACTAGGGACATTGTTATATTCGATCAGTGGCCTTTCTTATACTCGATCAGGGGGCTTTGTTATACTCAATGACGGGACTTTGTTATTCTCGATCCGGGGTCTTTGTTATACTCGATCAGTGGACTTTGTTATACTCGATCAGGGGACTTTGTTATACTCGATCAGGGGACTTTGTTATACCCGATAATGTGATTTTGTTGTTCTCGATCAGCGGACTTTGTTATACTCGATCATTGGGCTTTGATTTACTCGATCTTGGGACTTTGTTATACTCGACCATGGGGCTTTTTTATACTCGATCAGGGGGTTTTGTTAAACTCGATGAGGAAGCTTTCTTATACTCGATCAGGGGACTTTGTTATTACTCGGCCAGGGGACTTTGTTTTACTCGATCAGCGGACTCTGTTATATTCGATCAGGGGACTTTGTTTTACTCGACCAGGGGACTTTCTTATACTTGACCAGGGGACTTTGTTATAGTCGATCAGGGGGCTTTGTTATACTCGATCAGGGGACTTTGTTATACTCGTTCAGGGGAATTTGTTATACTCGATCAGGGGATCTTGTTATACTCGATCAGGGGCTATTGTTATACTCGATAAGGGCCTTTTTTATACTCGACCGAAGGACTTTGTTATACTCGACCAGAGGGCTTTTTTAGACTCGATCAGGGGGTTTTGTTAAACTCGATCAGGTGTGTATTTTTTACTCGATCAGGGGACTTGATTTTGTTGTACTCGATCAGCGGACTTAGTTATACTCGATCAGGGGGCTTTGATTTACTCGATCTTGGGACTTTCTTATACTCGATCAGGGGACTTTGTTTTACTCGATCAGGAACTTTGTTATTTTCGACCAAGAGCCTTTGTTATACTCGATCAAGGGACTATTCTTATACTCGACGAGGGGGCTTTGTTTTACTCGATCAGGGGACTTTGTTTTACTCGATCAGAGGACTTTGTTATACTCGATCTTGGGACTTTGTTATACTCCATTCGGGTCCTTTGTTATACTTATCAGGGGACTTTGTTATACTCGATCAGGGGTGTTTGTTTTACTCGATCAGGGGACTTTGTTATACTCGATTAGGGGTGTTTGTTTTACTCGATCAGGGGACTTTGTTATACTCGATTAGGGGACTTTGTTATACTCGACCAGGGGCCTTTGTTATACTCGATCAGGGGACTTTCTTATACTCGATCAGAAGACTTTGTTATACTCGACCTTGGGACTTTGTTATAATCCATTAGGGTCCTTTGTTGTACTCAATCAGGGGACTTAGTTATACTCGATCAGGGGACTTTGTTATACTCGATCAGGAAGGTTTGTTATACTCGATCAGGGGACTTTGTTATACTCGTACAGGGGCCTTTGTTATACTCGACCATGGGACTTTGTTATACTCGATCAGGGGACTTTGTTATACTCGATCTTGGGACTTTGTTATACTCCATTAGGGTCCTGTGTTGTACTCAATCAGGGACTTAGTTATACTCGATCAGGGGACTTTGTTATACTCGATCAGGGAGCATTGTTATACTCGATCAGGGGACTTTGTTATACTCGATCAGGGGGCTTTGTTATACTCGATCAGGAGACTTTTTTATACTCGATCAGGCGTGATTGTTTTACTCGATCAGGGGACTTTGTCATACTCGATCAGGGGACTTTGTTATACATGACCAGGGGCCTTTGTTATACTCGATCAGGGGGCTTTGTTATACTCGATCAGGGGACGTTGTTATACTCGATTCGGTGAATTGGTTATACGCGATCATGGGGCTTTGTTTTTCTCGATCAGGGGACTTTGTTACACTCGATCAGGGGACTTTGTTATACTCGATCTTTGGACTTTGTTATACTCCATTAGGGTCCTTTCTTATACTCCATCAGGGGAGTTAGTTATACTCGATCGGAAGACTTTGTTATATTCGATCTTGGGACTTTGTGATACTCCATTAGGGTCCTTTGTTATACTCGATCAGGGGACTTTGTTATACTCGACCAGCGGCCTTTGTTATACTCGACCAGGGGACTTTGTTATACTCTATCGGAAGACTTTGTTATACTCGATCTTGGGACTTTGTTATACTCCATTAGGGTCCTTTGTTATACTCGATCAGGAGACTTTGTTATACTCGAAAAGGGGTGATTGTTTTACTCGATCAGGGGACTTTGTTATACTCGATCATGGGACTTTGTTATACTCGACCAGGGGCCTTTGTTATACTCGATAAAGAGCCTTTGTTTTACTCGATCAGGGGACTTTGTTTTACTCGATCAGGGACATTGTTATTTTCGACCAAGGGCCTTTGTTATATTCGATTCAGTGAATTGGTTATACTCGATGATGGGGCTTTGTTATACTCGATGAGAGGACTTTGTTACACTCGATCAGGGGACTTTGTTATACTCGATCAGGGGACTTTGATATACTCGATTAGGGGGCTTTTTATACTCGATCAGGGGACTTTGTTATACTCGATCAGGGGCTCTTTTGTTATACTCGACCAGGGGCCTTTGTTATACTTTGTTATACTCGATTTTTGGACTTTGTTATACTCCATTAGGGTCCTTTGTTATACTCGATCAGGGGACTTTGTTATACTCGACCAGGGGCCTTTGTTATACTCGATTAGGGATCTTTGTTATACTCGATCTTGGGACTTTGTTATACTCCATTAGGGTCCTTTGTTATACTCAATCAGGGGACTTAGTTATACTCGATCAGGGGACTTTGTTATACTCGATCAGTGGGACTTTGTTATACTCGATGAGGGGACTTTGTTATACTCGATGAGAGGACTTTGCTATACTCGACCAGTGGCCTTTGTTATATTCCTTCAGGGGGCTTTGTTATACTCGATCAGGGGACTTTGTTATACTCGATTAGGGGGCTTTTTTATACTCGACCAGGGGACTTTGTTATACTCGATCAGGGGTGTTTGTTTTAATCGATCAGGGGACTTTCTTATACTCGATCATTGAACTTTGTTATACTCGATCAGGGGACTTTGTTATTCCCGATCAGGGGACTTTGTTATACTCGATCGGAAGACTTTCTTATACTCGATCTTGGGAATTTGTTATACTCCATTAGGGTCCTTTGTTATACTCGATCAGGGGACTTTGTTATACTCGACCAGGGGCATTTGTTATACTCGATAAAGAGCCTTTGTTTTACTCGATCTGGGGGCTTTGGTTTACTCAATCTTGGGACTTTGTTATAGTCGATCAGGGGACTTTGTTTTACTCGATCAAGGACTTTGTTATTTTCGACCAAGGGCCTTTGGTATACTCGATTCGGTGAATTGGTTATACTCGATGATGGGGCTTTAGTATAGTCGATCAGGGGACTTTGTTTTACTCGATCAAGGACTTTGTTATTTTCGACCAAGGGCCTTTGTTATACTCGATTCGGTGAATTGGTTATACTCGATGATGGGGCTTTGTTATACTCGATCAGGGACTTTGTTATACTCGACCAGGGGACTTTCTTATACTCGAAGAGGGGGCTTTGTTTTACTCGATCAGGGGACTTTGTTATACTCGATCAGGGGACTTTGTTATACTAGATGACGGGACTTTGTTATTCTCGATCCGGGGACTTTGTAATACTCAATCAGGGGACTCTGTTATACTCGATCAGGGAACTTTGTTATACTCGATCAGGGAACTTTGTTATACCCGATCAGGTGAATTTGTTGTACACGATCAGCGGGCTTTGTTATACTGGATCAGGGGACTTTGTTATACTCGATGAGGGACTTTGTTATGCTCGATCAGGGGACTTTGTTATACTCGATCAGGGACTTTGTTTTACTCGATCAGAGGACTTTGTTATACTCGATCTTGGGACTTTGTTATCCTCCATTTGGGTCATTTGTTATACTCACTCAGGGGACTTAGTTATACTCGATCAGGGGACTTTGTTATACTCGATTAGGGGGCTTTGTTATACTCGATCAGGGGACTTTGTTATACTCAATCAGGGGTGTTTGTTTTACTCGATCAGGGGACTTTGTTATACTCGATCAGGGGACTTTGTTATACTCGATCAGGGAACTTTGTTATACTCGACCAGGGCCCTTTGTTATACTCGATCAGGGGACTTTGTTATACTCGATCAGAAGACTTTGTTATACTCGATCTTGGGACTTTGTTATACTCCATTAGGTCCTTTGTTGTACTCAATCAGGGGACTTAGTTATACTCGATCAGGGGACTTTGTTATAGTCGATCAGGGGGCTTTGTTATACTCGATCAGGGGACTTTGTTATACTCGATCAGGGGTGATTATTCTACTCGATCAGGGGACTTTGTTATACTCGATCAGGGGACTTTGTTATACTCGATGAGAGGACTTTGTTATACTCGACCAGGGGCCTTTGTTATACTAGATCAGGGGGCTTTGTTACACTCGATCAGGGGACTTTGTTATACTCGATCAGGGGACTTTGTTATACTCGATTAGGGGGCTTTTTTTTACTCGATCAGGGGACTTTGTTATACTCGATCAGGGGTGTTTGTTTTACTCGATCAGGGGACTTTGTTATTGTAATAGGCCCCTGTCTAATCAACAGAACGTATTATATAAATGGGTCAATACATCTGATATTATATTCAGATTCACCACCCTGTAACTTTTCACTGTCTATGAGTAAGACGTGAGATGGACACGTGAGCGGGCAACTCACCCAAGAGGGCGAGACCCATAGCTCAGCATTTCTGTAAGCACGCGCTGCGATGCCCCTAAGCTTCAGTAGCTCACCTCAACTCATATCGTAAGGACGTGACCTAACGTTTATCATACATAAACGCCGTCCCTTTCTCATTCACTCCTAGACAGTGAGACTTACGGTTGATATACACTCAGGAATTATATATACAACCTTTTATAATAAAACAAAGGAACTACCGTTTGGGTTTCGTTACTTAAAACCCAAATATAAATATGTGTGAACGGACTGGTTAATTGGACAAGCAGCCGATTCATATAGGTGGCAAGCGGTGTGCACGGATTCTTCAAACTGGTAGTCGTATCATCCGTCTGTGTTTTGTGAAAAACAAGAAACCACACAGCAGTGACGCATTACATAATCCGAGTGTTTAAAACTATATCCCGTATTGAGACGATATGTAGTGAGCGCTCCTTATCTCTGTCAAATACAAATACGTGCAGAATTCGTAATATACATATATTACAGCCTGTTGGTACATATCCAGATTGAGCCGGTTGAGATACACTCCACTCAGCATTCCCTAGACATTACAGTGTTGCAGTGTTGAAAAACAGTTTCGTAGCCTGGAATTCCATTGGTATTTCACTAGCAGCTGGGCAGTATTGTTGTGTCTTCAGCGCGAATTACGAATTCCGGTGTCATCATACAGATCTCCAGATATAAATGGACTGTGAAGACTTGGCACACGGCAGTTTCGCCAGCGAACCAGCACCACCAGTGTGATAACCAATCATCAGTTTTCTGATCGCCGGAGGAGGAACTCACCTGCAGGTATTTCAAGTGGACTCGTCTCTTACCAAAGCAGAAGCGTCTTCTCGTTGCCAAGGAAACCAGCAGCAGCGCACGCATCCTAGGAAGAGGCCCCGCCCTCACTCCACCCACCACTCCACTCAGAACTCTTGAAGGATCACGTTTTCTATACAGACGTACTACTCTGTATAAATAGGTATTTAAATTACATAGTTCTACACACATGAACACGTTCGAGAGATATCTTCACACCGATAGGTTCGTCGGATAGGATTATTTCAATGATAAAGTGTCGAATGTAAGATTAATGTATTGAAATCCTATAATTTACAGTAGTTTGTAAGTGTCTGTCTTCTTATTGATAGTTTAATAATTAACTACAATTCATATTCATTTGTCTTGTAAATGAGAGGCAAGTGATCTACTTACTGTTAAGTATTCATTGACCCAAGGGGGCTAATAGATAATTTCTAAGTTTCCCATGTCTAATGTAGATGAAATCGAACGCCTAGCGCAACTGTTTGCTGATAACCAACTCATCAATGATCAAGCCCAGACTGACATAGATTTTGAGTATGGAACACAGTTAAATGAGTCGGTAGGAAGTAGTGAGAAAGTTATTGACGAATCATTTGACGACTTAAACCGTCGTACCCTACGGTCTGGTAATCACTATAGTACCTCACCTAAGTATACTAAAGCAGTTACCCCTGTTACAGGTGATAGTGTGTCTGTTGCTAAATCGGTAACAACATTATTAACCCAGCCTTCTGATAAGAGTAAGAATACTAACTTGCTTAATACTAACACTAAAATGGCTTCGTCTAACCCTCACACCAGTACTACTACCACACCTAAAGCTGATAATGTTATTAATATCATGCAGCGCAGCGATTATGTTCGAAATTTCACGGGATAAGACGATTATAGGGTCGCACATTTTATTCGTGCATGTGAAGATAGCATGCGCAATAGTCACATAACGACTGACGAAGAAAAGAAAGCATATGTACGTTCCCATATAACGCAGGGTTCCTATGCAGGCAGTCGTTTAAATGCGTTTGGTTTACAAAGCCCTGACTATGAAAAGTTCAAGCGAACGCTAATTGGGATTTTTGGGGGTAGGTCACAGCTGGGCCAACTTCAGATGCCACAGATGCCTCACTCCGAGACCCCTTATGCGACACACTTAGCTCCGATCGCTCCTCCCCGCCTAACATATAAACAGAAAACATCGTTACGGTGCGCACATTGTAATAAACGTGGCCACGTAATGGAAGATTGTTTTCAGCTCCGAGGTAATAGTGCTAATTTTAAGGCCACACCCGGTGCAAAGCCATTCTCAAGGTCAAACAGAGAGGTAGCCAAAGCAGCACCTCCTCCTCCTACCCAGAAAGTGTGCAAATGGTGCGCTCTTCACAAATCGACATCTCATAGTTCACATGAGTGCGATATATTAATAAAGGCTAGGGGAGTGGACCTAAGTGAAACGGAGGTGTCGTATAGGCGCAAGCAGAAACGTCCCCAGGACAAGTCATCGGGGGAAGATCAGCGCACACCACAGCACGGAGAGGGATAGATAGGGTAATTCCCACCCCTCCTCACAGCACTTCTACTGTATAGCGGCCTCATTAATAGCAGCGCTTAGAAAAGTGGAAGTGTTGTCAGTGCCGGTGAGAGTGGATAATACCAGATTGGCTCTTGATATAGACACAGGTGCTTGCGCTAATGTATTGGCCTTGACATCATATCACGAGTTACAACGTAAATTCCCTCACCGCAAATTCAAATGGAGGCCTAGTAACGCTGAGCTCGAAGGAGTTTCAGGTACTCAGCTGAGCATCAAAGGAATGGTGACGTTACCTCTCAGATTCTCAAGACGTGGTACGCCCTTCTACGCGGACTTTTATATAGTTCAGCAGTTCAATTTGCCAGCTGACGGGTTACTTGGTCTACCAACTCTTCGAAAGAACATGATAGATGTTCATCCACGTAATAATAGTGTTACGTTTAAAGGTGTTTCCTACACAGCAATGAGTCATTCTGAACCTATGCTCACCGCTAGTGCGAAAGTGTTGTCTACCAATCCTATTAAGAGGAAGGCGGATCATGCGTCAGAGATATCTCTCGACCTCAACCACACACCTTCCCAGCGTGATTACAGCAGCAAGAGTTGGAAGATAGTACCTGCAATTTTGAAGAGTACTCTCCATTACCAGAATGAGGAATTCACCAACGCAACAATCCTGTGAGCTGAAGTGAACATTAGTTTCTGCAAATGATTCGTTCACTGCCCAGGGTGTGACAGGACGTGACTGCAGTTGTTGAGACTACTCATCAATCAACATCCTGTCAACAAAATTCTTTCGTATGGCGTGAACAACCCCCAGTTACCAGCACCCAGCACCCACCCTAGTGATGATGACACATCTGGTCTGAGAGATGGTCTCTGCATTCTGAGGTATGGTGTTGTGGATGACGTTGTGTGACCATTAGCGGCGGTTTGCTGTACTCAGGATTTTTGTGAACATTGACCCAATCACCGGACCTTGGAATCAGCTGTGTCTGCTATGAGACACACACACACAAGTCTACGGGATTGCGGCAGCAATTTCACAATATCACGAATCTTAAAGAAAGGATGTTATGTGTGTGATATTCTAGATATCACAACAATGTCGAAGTGCAACCAAATAAATTCCTAATTCGAGGTATTGTTGCGAATTGCCAACAGGCTCGACTGGCCAGGATAGATCAAATAACACCACATGTTAAGGTGATCGATCATCCACAGGGCAAGACACGCCTTTTAGAGCTGCTAGCCGACTACAGAAATATAGTAGCCTTGCCAGGGGAAACGCTAGGTCAGACAGATTTAACATCCCATCATATAGCGTTAAAGGAAGGAACCAACCCTATTTACGTACCAGCTTATAGACTACCTCATAGCCAGCGCGCTGTAGTGCAAGATATGGTACAGGGTATGTTAGATGAGAATGTCATTAGACACTCAAAATCAACCCTTTAACAGTCCATTATTCCTCGTCCCGAAAAAGGATGGTGGATGGCGCCCTGTCATAGATTTCAGGCGCGTAAATGATTAAACAATCCCTGATAGGTACCCAATGCCTATCTTGAGCGACATATTGCAATCCTTAGGCAAGGATAATGCGGTATTTAGCAACTTAGATTTGCTTAGTGGGTATTGGCAAATACCACTCGATGAAAAATCACGAGAAATCACGGCATTTAGCACGCCTCTAGGCCACTTTGAGTTTCTACGAATGCCATTTGGTCTCAGAAATGCCCCACTAACATTTCAAAGAATGATCAACACCCTGTTCGCCGGACTAATT
>NW_024753157.1:0-49838 GCF_018991925.1 Homarus americanus
ATCAAATGCTTCGTTCCGTGCATGTGCTGTCAGAATTGTGCCTGGGTGTCAGGGGGTGTGCCTGGGGTGTCTGGTGTACCTGGGGTGTCAGAGGTGTACTTGGGGTGTATGGGAGGTGTACCTGGGTGTGTCAGAGGTGTACCTGGAATGTCAAAGGTGTGCACCAGTGCTCAGAGGTGTGCCTGGGCAGTGTCAGGGGTGTACATGGGGTGTCTGGGGTGTGCCTGGGGTGTCAGTGTGCCTGGGGGTGTCAGAGGTGCAACAGGGGTGTCGGTGGTGTGCCTGGGAATTGTCAGAGGTGTGCCTGGGGTGTCGGAGGTGGCACATCAGAATTTGAGGTGTGCCTGGGTGTCAGTGGTGTACGCTGGGAGTGTCAGGTGCCAGGGAGTGTCAGGTTGTACCTGGGGATGTCAGATGTGTGCCTGGGGTGCAGAGGTGTGCCTGGGAGTGTCAGTGGTTTTGCCTGGGGAGTGTCAGGTGCGTACCTGGGAGTGTCAGGGTGTACCTGGGAGTGTCAGTGTGCGCCTGGGTGTCTGAGGTGTGGGGTGTCTGGGGTGTGCCTGGGGAGTGTCTGGGGTGTGCCTGGGGTGTCAGGGTTGTGCCTGGGGTGACAGGGGTTGTGGGGTGTCTGAGGTTTACCTGTCAGAGGTGTCTGGTGTACAGGGTGTCAGCGGTGCACCTGGGGTGTCGGCGGTGTGCCTGGGGAGTGTCAGAGGGTACACTAGGGTGTCAGGGGTGTGCCTGGGGTGTCTGAGGTGTGCCTGGGGTGTCAGGGGTGCCTGCGGGGTTTCAGAGGTGGGCTATGGAGTGTCAGAAGGTGTGCTGGTGTGTGTCGTTGGTGTGCCTGGGTGTGGGGTGTCGTGTCAGGGTGTGCCTGAAGTGTCAGAGTTGTGTGCCTGGAGTTGTCTGGGGTGTGCCTGGGGTGTCAGTGGTGTGCCTGGGGTGTCAGTGGTGTGCCTGTGGTGTCAGTGGTGTGCCTGGGGTGTCTGGGGTGTGCCTGGGGTGTCAGAGTGTACTGGAGTTGTCTGAGGTGTTGCTGGGTGTCAGAGGTGTGCCTGGGGAGTGTCAGGATTGTGCTGGAGTGTCAGAGGTGTAACTGGTAGTGTCATTGGTGTGCCTGGGGTTATCGGAGGTGTGCAAATTTGTGTAGAGGTTTGCCTGGGATTGTCAGGGGTGTGCCTGCCAGTGTCAGTTGTGTGGTAGTGTGGGGTTGTGGGGTGTCAGGTTTACTGGGGTGTAAGGGTGTACTTGGGTGTCTGAGGTGTACCTGGGGTGTCGGTGGTGTGCCTTGGTGTGGGGGGTGTACCTGGTTTGTTGGGTGTGTGGTTGTTGGTGTTTGGTTTCAGAATGTCTTGGGAGTGTCTGGGGTGTGCCTGGGTATGGGTGTCGTGTCAGGGGTGTGCCTGGGGAGTGTCTGAGGTGTGACTGGTAGTGTCAAGTTGTGCCTGGGAGTTGTCAGTGCCTGGGTGTGTCAGAGGTGTGCCTGGGGAGTGTCAGGAGGTGTACCTGGGGTGTCAGAGGGTGTGCCTGGGGTGTCAGAGGGTGCCTGGGGCATCACAGGATTGCCTGGGGTGTCAGAGGTGTACCAGAATTGTCAGGGTGTGACTGGGAATTGTCAGTGGGTACCTGGGGAATTGTCATTGGTGTGCCTGGGGTGTCAGAGGTGTTGCCTGGAAGTGTCAGGGGTGTGCCTGGAAGTTTCCAGAAATGTTCTGGGGTCTCTGGGGTGGCACCTGGGAGGTGTCAGAGGTGTGCCTGGGGTGTCGAGATGCTACAGAATTGTCTGGGGTGTGCCTGGGAAGTATCGGGAGGTGGACCTGGGTGTGTCAGAGGTTGTCCTGGGGTGTCAGGGGTTTACCTGCAGTGTCAGTGGTGTACCTGGCAGTGTCAGGAAGTGTACATGGGGTGTCAGAGGTGTGCCTGGGGTGTCAGAAGTGTGCTTGGGGAGTTCAGGGGTGTGCCTGGGTGTGTCAGAGGTGCCTGGGGTTTCAAGGTGTGCCTGCCAGTGTCAGAGGTGTGCCTGGCAGTGTCGAGGTGTGCATGGGGTGTCTGAGGTGTGCCTGGGGTGTCAGAGGGTGTGCTTGGGGTGTCAGAGGTGCAGCTAGGAGGTGTCAGTGGTGTGCCTGGGGTGTCAGAGGTGTGCCTGTGGGGTGTCGGGGTGTGCCTGGGGTGCCAGGGTGTGCCTGGGATTGTCAGTGGTGTACCTGGGGTGTCAGGTGTGTGCAGGAGTGTCAGGTTGGACCTGGTTGTCAGATGTGTGCCTGGGGTGCAGAGGTGTGCCTGGGGTGTCAGTGGTTTACCTGGGGTGTCAGGGTGCGTGCAGGGGAGTGTCAGAGGTGCCTGGGGTGTCAGAGGTGCCTGGGGAGTGTCTGAGGTGTGCCTGGGGTGTCTGGGGTGTGCCTGGGGAGTGTCTGGTGTGCCTGGGGTGTCAGGTTGTGCACTGGGGTGACAGGGGTGTGCCGGGTGTCTGGGGTTTGCTTGTTCAGTGTCTGGGGTGTGCCTGGCGGTGTCAGAGTGCACCTGGGGTGTCAGCGGTGTGCCTGGAGAGTCAGAGGGTGCCTGGGGAGTGTCAGGGATGTGCCTGGAATGTCAGGGGTGCCTGGGAGCGTCAGAGGAGTGCCTGGGAGCTTCAGGGGACTACCTCAGGTGTCAGAGGTGTACCTGGTAGTGTCATTGGTGTGCCTGGGGTGTCAGGGTGTGCCTGGAGTGTCAGAGGTGTGCCTCAGAGAGTGTCAGAGGTGTACTTGGGGTGTCTGAGGTGTACCTGGGGTGTCAGTGGTGTGCCTGGGGTGTCAGGGGGTGTGCCTGGGGTGTCAGTGGTGTGCCTGGGGGTGTCTGAGGGTGGCCTGGAAGTGTCAGAATGTGCCTGGGGTGTCTAGGGTGTTGCTGGGAGTGTCAGGGGTGTGCCTGGGGAGTGTCAGGGGTGTACCTGGGGTGTCAGGTGTAACTGGGGTGTCAGAGATGTACTGGGATATCAGGTGTACCTGGGTGTGTCAGAGGTGTACTCTGGGGTGTCAGAGGTGTGCCTGCCAGTGTCAGAGGTGTGCCCTGGTAGTGTCAGAGGTGTGCAGGAGTGTCAGAGGTTTACCTGGGAGTGTCAGGGGGTGTGACTGGGGAGTTGCTGACTTTGGGAGTGTCAAAGGTGTACCTGGGGTTGTCAGAGGTGTACCTGGGAGTGTCAGGGGTGTATCACCAGTTGTCAATGGTGTGCCTGGGAGTGTCAGGGTTTGTCTGTGATAATCGCAGTGTATCTGGGAGTGTCAGAGGGTACCTGGTAGTGTCAGGATGTGCCTGGCAGTGTCAGAGGTGTACCTGGGGAGTGTCTGGGGTGTACGTGGGGAATTGTCGAGTGCGCCTGGGGTTTCAGGGTGTGCCTGGGGTCAGAGTGTACCTGGGATTCAGCGGTGTACTGGGAGTGTCAGAGATATGCCTGGGGTATCAGGTCTATGGAGTGTCAGAGGTGTGCCTTGGGTGTGTGGGGTGTGCCTGGGGTGTCTGGGGGTGCACTGGGTTGCTAGCCGTGTGCCTGGGGTGTCGTGGTGGACCTGGGAGTGTCAGGAGGTGTGCCTGGGGAATGTCTCAGGGTGTGCCTGGGGAGTGTATGAGATGTACCTGGGTGTGTCAGGTGTTTGCCAGGGGTGTCAGAGGAGGTACCTGGGGTGTCAGAGGTGTGCCTGGGAGTGTCTGGGGGTCGCTGGGAGTGTCAGGGGATGTGCCTGGGGAGTGGCAGGGTGTGCCTGGGGTGTCTAGGGTGTGCGTGGGAGTGTCTGGGGTGTGCCTGGGGTGTCAGATGTGTGCACAGGGTGTGTGTGAGGTGTACCTGGGGTGTCAGAGGTATGCACCTGGAGTATCAGAGGTGTGCCTGGGGTGTCAGAGGTGTGCCTGGGGAGTGTGTGGGGGTGTGCCTGGAGTGTCAGGTATGCCTGGGATTGTCAGAGGTGTGCCTGGGGTGTCAGGAGGTGTGCCTGGGGTGTCTGAGGGGTGTGCCTGGGGTGTCAGAGGTTGTACCTGGGGTGTCAGGGTGTGCCTGGGGTGACGAAGGTGTGCCTGGGGTGTCAGTGGTGTGCCTGGGGTGTCAGGTGCGTGCCAGGGAGTGTCAGAGGTGTGTACCTGGGGTGTCAGAGGTGCCTGGGGAGTGTTGAGGTGTGCCTGGAGAGTGTGGAGGGTGTGCCTGGATGTGTCAGAGGTGTGCCTGGGGTGTGTCTGAGGTGTACCTGGAGTGTCAGTAGGTGTGCCTGGGAGTGTCAGGGGTGTGCCTGGGAGTGTCAGTGGTGTGTACCTGGGAGTGTCTGAGGGTGTACCTGGGTTTCAGAAATGTACCTGGGAGTGTCTGGGGTGTGCCTGGGAGTGTCAGAGGTGTACATCAGGTGTCAGGGGTGTGCCTGGGAGTGTCAGCGGTGTGACTGGGAGTGTCAGAGATGTACCTGGGAGTATCGGAGGTGTACCTGGGTGTGTGGAGGTGCCTGGGAGTGTCAGAGGTGTACCTGGGGTGTCAGGGGTGTGCCTGAGGTGTCAGAGGGTACCTGGGAGCATCAGAGGGTACCTGGGGTGTCAGAGGTGTACCTGGGAGTGTCAGAGTGTAACTGGAGTGTCAGTGGAGTGCCTGGGGAGTGTCATTGGTGTGCCTGTGGGGTGTCAGAGGTGTGCCTGGAAGTGTCAGAGGTGTGCCTGGAAGTTTCAGAAATGTTCCTGGAGTGTCTGGGGTGCCTGGGGTGTCAGAGGTGTACCTGGGGTGTCAGAGATGCACCTGGGAGTGTCAGGGTGTACCTGGAAGTATTCGGAGGGTGGATCCTGGGTGCGTCAGGGTGTACCTGGGAGTGTCAGAGGTGTGCCTGCCAGTGTCAGTGGTGTACCTGGAGTGTCGGAGGTGTGCATGGGGAGTGTCTGAGGTGTGCCTGGGGAGTGTCAGAGGTGTACTTGGGGAGTATCGGAGGTGTACCTGGGTGTGTCAGGAGGTGCCTGGGGTGTCAGAGATGTGCCTGCTAGTGTCAGAGGTGTACCTGGCAGTGTCAGAGGTGTGCATGGGGAGTGTCAGAGGTGTGCTTGCGAGTTGTCAGAGGTGCGCTGGGGTGTCTGTGGGTGTACCTGGAGTGTCAGAGGTGTGCCTGGGGTGTCAGGGGGTGTGCCTGGGGTGTCAGCGGTGTAACTGGGGTGTCAGAGATGTGCTTGGGAGTATCGGAGGTGTACCTGGGTGTGTCAGGGGTGTGCCTGGGGTGTCAGGGGAGGTGTGCCTGGGGTGTCAGGAGGTGTGCCTGAGGTGTCAGAGGGGAGTACCTGGGGCATCAGAGGAGGTACCTGGGGTGTCAGGGGGCGTACCTGGGAGTGTCAGGGGGTGTAACTGGGATGTCAGTGGGTGCCTGGGGAGTGTCATTGGTGTGCCTGGGAGTGTCAGGGGTGTCCTGGAAGTGTCAGGTGTGCCTGGGTTTCAGAAATGTTCCTGGGAGTGTCTGAGGTGTGCCTGGGGTGTCAGAGGTGTACTGGGGTGTCAGAGATGCACCTGGGAGTGTCAGGGTGTACCTGGAAGTATCGGAGGTGGACCTGGGTGTGTGTCAGAGGTGTGCCTGGGAGTGTCAGGTTTACCTGCCAGTGTCATTGGTGTACCTGGCAGTGTCGGAGGTGCATGGGAGTGTCTGGTGTACCTGGGAGGTCAGGGTGCCCTTGGGGTGTCGGAGGTGTACCTGGGTGTGTCAGAGGTGTACCTGGGAGTGTCAAGGGGTGTACCTGCCAGTGTCAGAGGTGTGCCTGGCAGTGTCAGGGTGTGCATGGGGTGTCTGGGGTGTGCACAAGTGTCAGGAGGTGTGCTTGGGAGTGTCAGAGGTGTGCAACTGGGGTGTCTGGTGCCTGGGGGTCAGAGGTGTGCCTGGAGTGTCGGTGTGCCTGAGTGCCAGAGGTGTACCTAGGAGTGTCAGTGGTGGCACCTGGGGATTGTCCAGGTGTGTACCCAGGGGGTGTCAGGGTTGTACCTGGGGTGTCAGAGGTGTACCTGGGAGTGTCAGAGGGTGTGCCTGGGGAGTGTCAGAGGTTTGCCTGGAAGTGTCAGAGGTGTGCCACCTGGATGTGTCAGGGGTGTACGAAGTGTCAGAGGTGTACCTGGGAGTGTCTGAGGTGTGCCGGGAGTGTCAGTGGTGTGCCTGGGAGTGTCAGGGGTGTGCCTGGGGTTGTCGAGTGGTGTACCGGGAGTGTCTGGTGTGCCTGGAAGTTTCAGAAATGTGCCTGGAGTGTCTGAGTGTACCTAAGGAGTGTCAGAGGTGTGCACAGGGTGTCAGGGGTGTACCTGGGGAGTGTCAGAGTGTAACTGGGGTAGTCAGAATGTGCCTGGGAGTATCAGGTGTACCTGGGTGTGTCAGAGGTGTGCCACAAGTGTCAGAGGTGTGCCTGGGAGTGTCAGGGTGTACCTGAGAGGTGTCAGAGGGAGTACCTGGGAATGGAGAGGAGTACCTAGGGAGTGTCAGAGGTGTACCTGGGAGTGTCAAGTGTAACTGGGAGTGTCAGTGGAGTACCTGGGAGTGTCATTGGTGTGTACCTGTGAGTGTCAGAGGTGTGCCTGGAGTGTGTCAGAGGTGTGACTGGAAGTTTCAGAAGTGTTCCTGGGAGTGTCTGAGGTGTGCCTGGGAGTGTCAGGGAGGGTGCCTGGGGTGTCAGAGATGCACCTGGGAGTGTCAGGGGTGTGCCTGGAGTGCTCGGAGGTGGACCTGGGTGTCAGAGGTGTACCTGGGGTGTCAGGGTGTACCTGCCAGTCAGTGGTGTACCTGGCAGTGTCAGGTGTACATGGGGTGTCTAGAGGTGTACCTGGGGTGTCAGAGGTGTGCCTGGAGTATCGGAGGTGTGCCTGGGTGTGTCAGAGGTGTACCAGGTGTCAGAGATGTACCTGCTAGTGTCAGAGGTGTGCACTGGCAGTGTCCAGAGGTGTGCATGGGAGTGTCAAAGTGTGCTTGGGAGTGTCAGAGGAGGTGCAACTGGGGAGTGTCTGAGGGGTGTACCTGGGGTGTCAGAGGTGCACCTGGGAGTGTCAGGGGTGTGTACCTGGGAGTGTCAGGGGTGTAACTGGGAGTGTCAGAGATGTACTTGCTGCAGGGGTATCAGGAGTGTACCTGGGTGTGTCAGAGGTGTGCCTGGGAGTGTCCAGAGGTGTGCCTGGGAGTGTCAGAGGTGACCTGAAGAGGTGTCAGAGGAGTACCTGGGAGCATCAGAGGAGTGCCTGGGAGTGTCAGAGGCGTACTTGGGAGTGTCAAAGGTGTGTAACTAGTGTCAGTGGAGTGCCTGGAGTGTCATTGGTGGTGTGCCTGGGAGTGTCAGAGGTGTACCTGGCAAGTGTGGAAAGTGTACCTGGAAGTTTAGAAATGTTCCTGAGGTGTCTGAGGTGTGCCTGGGAGTGTCAAGAGGTGTGCCTGGGAGTGTCAGAGATGCACCTGGGAGTGTCAGGGTGTACCTGGAAGTATCGGAGGTGGACCTGGGTGTGTCAGAGGTGCCTGGGTGTCAGAGGTTTACCTGCCAGTGTCATTTGGTGTACCTGGCAGTGTCGAGGTGTGACATGGGAGTGTCTGAGGTGTGCCTGGGGAGGTCAGAGGTGTGCTTGGGTGTATCTGGGAGGTGTACCTGGGTGTGTCAGAGGTGTGCCTGGGGTGTCAGGTGTACCAGTGTCAGAGGTGTACCTGGCAGTGTCAGAGGTGTCGTGGGAGTGTGCTGAGGTGTGCCTGGGAGTGTCAGAGGTGTACTTGGGAGTGTCAGGTGCAACTGGGGAGTGTCTGGGGTGTGCCAAGTGTCAGAGGTGTGCCTGGGAGTGTGGGGTGTGCCTGGGGTGCAGAGGTGTACCTAGGGTGTCAGTGGTGTGCCTGGGGTGTCAGGTGTGTACCAGGAGTGTCAGGGTTGTACCTGGGGTGTCGAGAGGTGTACCTGGGAGTGCAAGTGTACCTGGGAGTGTCGTGGGTTTACCTGGGAGTGTCAGGGTGCATGCAGGAGTGTCAGAGATGCCTGGGAGGTGTCAGAGGTGCACCTGGGGTGTCTGGTGTGCCTGGGAGTGTCTGGTGTACCTGGGAGTGTCTGAGGTGTACCTGGGGTGTCAGAGTTGCCTGGGGAGTGACAGAGGTGTGCCTGGAAGTGTCTTGGGTTTGCCTCTCAGTGTGCTGAGGTGTGCACCAGGTGTCAGCGGTGCACCTGGGAGTGTCAGCGGTGTGCCTGGGAGAGTCAGGTGCCTGGGGAGTGTCAGAGGTGTACCTGGGAGTGTCAGAGGTGTGCCTGGGAGCGTCAAAGGGTACCTGGGAGCTTCAGAGGGACCTCCCGAGTGTCAGGGTGTACCTGGTGGTGTCATTGTGGTGTGCCTGGGGAGTGTCAGGGGGCACCTCGAAGTGTCAGTGTACCTCGAGTGTCAGAGGTGTACCTAGGGTGTCTGAGTGTGCCTGGGGTGTCAGTGGTGTACCTGGGGTGTCAGGGGGTGTGCAGGTGTGGTGGTGTGCCTGGGTGTCTGAGGTGTACCTGGAAGTGTCAGAGAATGTGCCTGGGGTGTCTGAGGGTGTTGCTAGGAGTGTCCAGAGGTGTACCTGGGGAGTGTCAGGGGGTGTACCTGGGAGTGTCAGAGGTGTGGCTGGGAGTGTCAGAGATGTACCTGGGAGTATCAGAGGTGTACCTGGGTGTGTCAGAGGTGTACCTGGGAGTGTCAGAGGGTGTGCCTGTAGTGTCAGAGGTGTACCTGGTAGTGTCAGGAGGTGTACCTGGGAGTGTCAGGGGTTTGCCTGGGGTGTCAGGGGTATACTGCTGGGAGTGTCCGAGGTGTGAGAGTGTCAAGGTGTACCTGGGAGTGTCAGAGGTGTGTCCTGGGGAGTGTCAGGGGTGTACCTGGGATTGTGTGTGTCCTGGTGTCCAGGGTTGTACCTGTGATATCAGCAGTGTATCTCTGGGAGTGTCAGAGGTGTGCCTGGTAGTGTCAGAGATGTACCTGGCAGTGTCAGAGGTGTGCCTGGGAGTGTGGGGTGCCTGGGGAGTGTCGGAGGTGTGCCTGGGAGTTTCAGGGGTTGCCTGGGAGTGTCAGAGGTGTGCCTGGGGAGTGTCGGGTGTAGGGTGTCAGAATATACCTGGGAGTATCAGAGGTCTGGGAGTGTCAGAGGTGTGCCTGGTGGTGTCAGAGGTGTACCTGGGAGTGTCAGAGGTGTGCCTGGGAGGTGTCTGAGGTGTGCCTGGGAGTGTCAGGAGGTGTACCTGGGGTTTCAGGGGTGTACCTGGGGGTGTCAGAGGTGTACCTGGGGAGTGTCAGAGGTGTACCTGGGAATGTCTCCAGGTGCCTGGGAGTGTGAGATGTGCCTGGAAGTGTCAGGTGTGTGCCAGGGGAGTGTCAGAGGGTACCTGGGGTGTCAGAGGTGTGCCTGGGGTGTCTGGGTGTATCTGGGAGTGTCAGAGATGTACCTGGGAGTGGCAGAGGTGTACATGGAGTCTACGGTGTGCACGTGGGGTGTCTGAGGTGTACCTGGGGTATCAGATGTGTACCTGGGAGTGTGTGAGAGAGCCTGGGGTGTCAGGGGGCATGCCTGGGAGTATCAGAGGTGTACACTGGGGTGTCAGGGGTGTACCTGGGGTGTGTGAGGTGTGCAGTGTCAGAGGTATGTGCCTGGGTGAGAGGAGGTGTCTAGTGTGCCTGAAGTGCAGTGATGGCTAGGGAACACTGTGGTAACACTGAGTTCGTTGTGTGGATGAGAGAAATACAAGCGGTGACCAGCATGTGTGCTTAGACAGCTCACGCAGTCAGACTGAGGCGCCTTGCCATATGGCGGCCTCGGGGCAATGTTGCCACATAACACGTGCAGTGTTGCCGCTGGATAATATATATTGAATGCTACTCGGCACAGTGGCTTATGTACAAGGTTGCTACTGGCAGCCAGTAGCTTATATACATAACCATCTCCCCCCTCACGCTCATAGTCTTGTCTTGAGCGGACTCTTAGTCCTAAGTCGCCCGGAGCGTCGAGGTGACCGGGCGGATCCGGAGTGCACTGTGGGGCGGAATTCGGTGAGGTGTAGGTGACTCTGTCTTCGGTCAGGAGGGGCGCAAGGGGTTGGACTGGCCGGAGGAAGCGGCGGTTCTCCAACAGACACGGCCACTCGGCATCCTGACCTTGTAGTCCAGGGATCGCCGACGCCCATCGTCATGCCCACCGTCCCAACGTGTCGTCGTCGGTCCTGACGCGGCAAGGGCACCAATCTCCAGTGGCTGAAGAGGGCGGGTGACGGTCGTCATATCGAGCCTTGGCGTCCTGGGAACGAAGCTGGCGGTGGTGGTCGAAGCTCTCGGCTCTGGTCTGCCACCCTTGCAGAAGCCCTTGGCGTGTGCAGGAACGTGGAGCGGAGAGGTACCGGATACAGATCTGGGCAGGGGAGCGTCCTGTGTGGTGGAGTGTTACGTAACCCAGGAGTCCTTTGTCAAACGCTCACAGTCTATGTTGCTTGAAGGGGCACCTTGAGGATGAGGTGCTTGACTGTCTTGACTGCAGCCTCAGCGTAGGGCCGTTTGACCGTGGGTAGTGGGTGTTGACATCGATGTGGCGGACTCCCCAACGCCCAGGAATCCTGTGAAGTTCCGGCTGGTGAACTGGTGGCCCACCGTCCGTCCGCAGACGTACGGGGACGCCCAGGTCACGAAAGAGAGAGTACTGCCTCGTACAGTGTGGTTTCGCTTCCTCACCGATGCTGAGTCTCGCTTGCTACCATCGAGCTGGAGCTGCTGGCAGTGGTATGGGCCTTATCGAAGTGAGTTCTACTTGATTGGCCTACAGCACTTCGATTCCTCATCACAGACCACAGGCCCTTTGGTCCCCATTCTAACCACTATTCGCTGGACGCCATCGAGAATCCCTGCCCAGCGCCTGAAGGAGAAGACGGCTCGTCTTCACCGGGCTTGGCGCGCAGGTATGAGTGGCCTCGTATGACCGACATTCAGTCACTACCAACCGAGGTGGAGGAAGGTCCAGGGGGTGAGTCGCCGCATCAACTTCGTGCCTGACACCTGTCAGATCCCGGCTTGATCCAGGTTTCCTCATATTTTCGGTTGTAGCGCTTGCAGACGTCGATCTCCCTGACAAACTCTTCAAACGCTAAAAAATGCTGGTAAAGGCACGCGACGTGTGCTCGTTGTTCCGACCCTAACGTGCTCCTGTAAAGGTCGAGCACATCCGTCACTGAAGAGGTAGAAAGTCGGGAGGCACGTGCAACGGTGCTCCAAAACTCTCTGTTCTCCAGCGACAAACACATCCGCAGTTGGATGAGCTGTTTGTTCGGAGGCATGCTGTCAAGTTCCACCATCGTGGAGTAATTCACCAACGCCGCCCACTCACGAAAAAAGCTGAAACGTGACGTCTGGGTGAGAGGGCGGGTGGGGGTTGAACAGATGCCTTGGGAGCTGGAGGACGCTGGTGTGGTGGAGGAGGGAGGTACTGCGTTCTGAAGGCTACCTGCGAGTGAGGGAGGGTGGGTAGGCGCCAGGCCTGTAGTGCTCAAAACGCAACTTCGTGCCCCTCCTCTGAAATTCATTTCTCTACGTCGCTTCGTCCTGGTCGTCCATCCACCCAGTAATTGTGGCGATGTCCGTCACAGGAGTGTGGAGGATGAGAGTTCTCGCCGGTGGAGGGGAAGGTGGTGGGGAGTCGTGTTCTATCTTGGACGTTGTCTCTTACCTCCCATCTTTTGTGTGTGCGTGGACTGCACTGTTTAATATATAAAGTGGCGCCTCAACAGCTCGAACCACATATATAAGACATAAACAGCACAAAAATACGCTTATGGTCCAGGTCCACTGTCCTGTCCGTGAAGTGAGTGCGTGCGTGTGTGTGTGTGTGTGTCTCAGAGAGCGGAGGGGCGTGGACAGCTGCGTGTTCCGCAAGACCGTCAGTGTCCCCGGTTTCGTGACGAGAAGGTTAGTGCGCCTGCGCGTTCAGGTACCACGCAGGCCATTGCTCATCTCCAGCTCTAGACACAACTAATATACTGGACACTCAACACTGCACTGTCACGAAAACGCACTGTGACGGAGCAACACTGCACATCGCGGCGAAACACAGCGCAACACAACACAACACACTGAGTCGACGCGCATCACCGGTGCAGACGTAACTGTCGGCATTGTTCACACACTTAGTAAGTCCACAGATCCTACTCACTGCGCCATGAAGGTTCCTAGGTGCCCTGAAGAATGCAGTGATGGCTAGGAAACACTGAGTAACACTGAGTTCGTTTATTGTGGATGAGGAGAAATACAAGCGGTGACCAGCATGTGCTACAATACCACGAACAGACTGAGGCGCGCTTGCATATGGCAGCCTCGTGCAGCAGCACATAACACGTGCAGTGTTGCGTGATAATATATATGAATGCTACTGGCACAGTAGCTTAGGTGTTGTTACTTGGCACAGTAGCTTATATACATAACCCACACTGGGAGTAACAGAGGTACCTGGGAGTGTCAGAGGTGTGCCTGGGAGTGTCTGAGGTGTACCTGGGAGTGTCTGAGGTGTGGACCTGGGAGTGTCTGACGGTACCTGGGAGTGCCAGGTGTACCTGGGAGTCTGGGTGGTGTGCCTGGGAGTGTTGGAGGTGCAACTCTGGGAGTGTCAAAGGTGTACCTGGGAGTGTCAGAGGTGCCCAGAGTGTCAGGGGTACTGGGATTGTCAGGGGTGTACCTGGGAGTGTCAAGGTGTACCGGGAGTGCCAGAGGTGTACCTGGGAGTGTCAGTGGTGTGCCTGGGAGGTCAGTGGTGTGCCTGGGAATGTCTCAGGTGTACCTGGGAGTGTCTGAGTTGTACCTGGGAGTGTCAGAGGTGTGCATGGGAGTGTCTGAGGTGTACCTGGAAGTGCAGAAATGTGCCTGGGATGTCTGAGGTGTTGCTAGAGTGTCAGGAGGTGTGCCTGGGGAGTGTCAGGGGTGTACCTGGGAGGTCGGCGGTGTAACTGGGAGTGTCAGGAGATGTACCTGGGAGAAGGAGGTGTGCCTGGGTGTGTCAGAGGTGCCTGGGAGTGTCAGGAGGGTGCCTGCCAGTGTCAGAGGTGTACCTGGTAGTGCAGAGGTGTAGCCTGGAGTGTCAGAGGTGTGCCTGGGAGTGTCAGGTGTAACTGGGAGTGTCGGAGGTGTAACTGGGAGTGTCAGTAAGGTACCTGGGAGTGTCAGAGGTACCTGGAGTGTCAGGTACCTGGGATTGCCAATGGTGTACCTGGGAGTGTCAGGGTGTGTACCTGTGATAATCAGAGTGTGTATCTGCGAAGTGTCAGAGGTGTACCTGGCAGTGTCAGAGATGTACCTGGCAGTGTCAGAGGTGTACCTGGGAGTGTCTGAGGTGTACCTGGGAGTGTCGGAGGTACCTGGGAGTTTCAGGGCTGTACCTGGGAGTGTCAGGGAGGTGGGAGTGTTCAGCGGTGTGCATGGAGTGTCAGAGATACCTGGGACATCAGAGGTGTACCTGGGAGTGTCAGGAGGCTGTGAGTGTGGAGGTGTACCTGGGAGTGTCTGAGGTGTACCTGGGAGTGCCAGACGTGTACCTGGGGAGGTCAGTGGTGAACCTGGGAGTGTCAGAGGTGTACCTGGGAATGTCTCAGGTGCCTGGGAGTGTATGAGGTGTACCTGGGAGTGTCAGTGTGTGTACCAGGAGGTGTCAGAGGAGTACCTGGGAGTGTCAGAGGTGTACCTGGGAGTGTCTGGGGTGTAACTGGGGAAGTCAGAAATGTACCTGGGAGTGCAGGTACCTGAGGCGCTTGGTGGTGCGGGAGTGTCTGAGGTACCTGGGAGTATCAGATGTACCTGGGAGGTGTGAGGTGTACCTGAGGTCAGAGGTATACTTGGAAGTATCAGAGTGTGCCTGGAGTGTCAGAGGTACCTGGAGGAGGTGTGCCTGGGAGTGTCAGGAGTGATACCTGGGAGTACTGAGGTACCTGGGAGTGTCAGAGGTGTACCTGAGTGTCTGAGGTACCTGGGAGTGTCCGAGGTGTACCTGGTGTCTGACGTGTACCTGGGAGTGCCAGAGGTGTACCTGGTCAGGTACCTGGGGAGGCCTGAAGTGTGTCGAAGGTGTACCTGGGAGGTCAGAGGTGTCCAAGGGGTGCCTGGGATTGTCAGGGGTACCTGGGAGCAAGGGCAGTGCACCTGGGGAGTGCTAGAGGTGTGCCTGGAGTGTCAGTGGTGTGCCTGGGAGGTCAGTGTGCCTGGAACCAGGTGTGCCTGGTGTCTTAGGTGTACCTGGGAGTGTCAGAGGTGTGCCTGGAGTGTCTGAGGGAGTGCTCAGAGGTGCCTGGGGGGCAGAGTTGTGCCTGGGAGTGACAGGGTGTGTGGGAGGTCTGAGGTGCCTGGGAGTGTCAGGAGAACCAGAGAGTGTAAGAGGTGTACCTGGAGTGTCAGTGGTGTGCCAGGGAGGTCACAGACTGGGAGTGTCGAGGAGAACCTGGGAGTGTCAGAGTTTTACCTGGGAGTGACAGAGGTGTGCCTGGAGTGCTGAGTGCAGTCAGTGTCTGAGGTGTGCCCAGTGTCACGGCGGGAGTGCAGGTGCCTGGGAGAGTCAGTGGGAGTGTCTGGGTGTGCCTAAGTCAGAAATGTACTGGGAGTGTCTGAGGGTGTTACAGGAGTGTCAGAGGTACCTGGGAGTGTCAGGTGCCTGGGAGGTGGTGTCGTGAGGCAGAGATGTACCTGGGAGTACGGAGATGTACCTGGGTGTGTCAGAGGTGTACCTGGGGTGTCAGAGGTGTACCTGCCAGTGTCAGAGGTGTACCTGGTAGTGTCAGAGGTGTACCTGAGTGTCAGAGGTGTACCTGGGAGTGTCAGGGGTGTAACTGTGGAGTGTCGGAGTTGTAACTGGGAGTGTCAAAGGTGTACCTGGGAGTGTCAGAGGTGTACCTGGGAGGGGTCAGGGGTGTACCTGGGATTGTCAATGGTGTACCTGGGAGTGTCAGGGGTGTACCTGTGATAATCGGCGTATCTGGGAGTGTCAGAGGTGTACCTGGTAGTCAGAGATGTACCTGGCAGTGTCAGAGGTGTACCTGGGAGGTTCTGAGGTGTGCACCTGGGAGTGTCGGAGGTGTACCTGGAGTTTCTGGGTGTACCTGGGAGGTCAGAGGTGTACCTGGGTGTCGAGCTGGTACCTGGGAGTGTCAGAGATATACCTGGGAGTATCAGGAGGTGTACCTGGGAGTGTCAGAGGTGTACCTGGGAGTGTGTGAGGTGTGCCTGGGGTGTCTGAGGGTGTACCTGGGAGTGCCAGACGTGTGCCTGGGAGGTCGGTGGTGAACCTGGGAGGTCAGAGGTGTACCGGGGAATGTCTCAGGTGTACCTGGAGTGTAAGTGAGGTGTACCTGGGAGGTCAGGTGTGTACCAGGAGTGTCAGAGGAGTACCTGGGAGTGTCAGAGGTGACCTGGGAGTGTCTGGGGTGTAACTGGGAGTGTCAGGAGATGTACCTGGGAGTGGCAGAGGTGTACCTGGGAGTGTCTAAGGTGTACGTGGGAGTGTCTGGAGGTGCACTGGGAGTATCAGATGTGCCTGGGAGTGTGTGAGGTACCTGGAGTGTCAGGAGGCATACCTGGGAGTATCAGAGGTGTACCTGGGAGTGTCAGAGGTGTGCCTGGGAGTGTGTGGGGTGTACCTTGAGTGTCAGAGGCATACCTGGGAGTATCAGAGGTGTACCTGGGGAGTGTCAGAGGTACCTGGGGTGTCTGAGGTGCCTGGGAGTGTCTGAGGTGTACCTGGGAGTGTCTGACGGTACCTGGGAGGCCAGAGGTACCTGGGAGTGTCAGTGGGTGCCTGGGAGTGTGGAGGTGTAACTAGTGTCAAGGTGTGCCTGGGAGTGTCAGAGGTGCCTGGGAGAGTCAGGGTGTACCTGGGATTGTCAGTGTACCTGGGAGTGTCAGGTGCCTGGGAGTGCCAGAGGTGTACCTGGGAGTGTCAGTGGTGCCTGGGAGTGTCAGTGGTGTGCCTGGGAATGTCTCAGGTGTACCTGGGAGTGTCGAGGTGTACCTGGAGTGTCAGAGGTGTACCTGGGAGTGTCTGAGGTGTACCTGGAAGTGTCAGAAATGTGCCTGGGAGTGTCTGGAGGTGTTGCTAGAAGTCTCAGAGGTGTACCTGGGAGTGTCAAGGGTGTACCTGGGAGTATCAGCGGTGTAACTGGGAGTGTCAGAGATGTACCTGGGAGTATCGGAGGTGTACCTGGGTGTGTCAGAGGTGTACCTGGGAGTGTCAGGAGGTGTACCTGCCAGTGTCAGAGGTGTGACCTGGTAGTGTCAGAGGTGTACCTGGGAGTGTCAGAGGTACCTGGGAGGTCAGGGTAACTGAGTGTCGGAGGTGTAACTGAGTGTCAAAGGTGTACCTGGGAGTGTCAGAGGTGTACCTGGGAGTGTCAGGGGTGTACCTGGGATTGTCAATGGTGTACCTGGGAGGTCAGTGTACCTGTGATAATCGGCGGTGTATCTGGGAGTGTCAGAGGTGTACCTGGCAGTGTCAGAGATGTACCTGGCAGTGTCAGAGGTGTACCTGGGAGTGTCTGAGGTGTACCTGGGAGTGTCGGAGGTGCCTGGGAGTTTCAGGGGTGTACCTGGGGTGTCAGAGGTGTACCTGGGAGTGTCAGCGGTGTGCCTGGGGTGTCAGAGATATGCCTGGGGTATCAGAGGTGTGCCTGGGAGTGTCAGAGGTGTGCCTGGGGGTGTGTGTGGGGTGTTCCTGGGAGTGTCTGAGGTGTACCTGGGGTACCAGACGTGGCACGGTGTCAGTGGTGAACCGGAGTGTCAGAGGTGTACCTGGGGAATGTCTCAGGTGTGCCTGGGAGTGTATGAGGTGTACTGGGGAGTGTCAGGTGTGTGCACCAGAGTGTCAGAGGTACCTGGGAGTGTCAGAGGTGTACCTGGGGTCTGGGGTGTAACTGGGAGTGTCAGGGTATGCCTGGGAGTGGCAGAGGTGTACCGGGAGTGTCTAAGGTGTACGTGGGGAGTGTGTCTGAGGTGTACCTGGGGTATCAGATGTGTGCCTGGGAGTGTGAGGGATGTACCTGGGAGTGTCAGAGGTATGCCTGGGAGTATCAGAGGAGTACCTGGGAGTGTCAGAGGTGCTGGGGTGTGAGGTGTGCCTGGGAGTGTCAGGGAGGCATACCTGGAGTATCAGAGGTGTGCCTGGGAGTGTCAGGAGGTGTGCCTGGGGTGTCTGAGGTGTGCCTGGGGAGTGTCTGAGGTGTGCCTGGAGTGTCTGGCGTGTACCTGGGAGTGCCAGAGGTGTGCCTGGGGTGTCAGTGGTGTGCCTGGGGTGTCGGAGGTGTAACTGGGGTGTCAAAGTGTACCTGGGAGTGTCAGAGGTGTACCTGGGAGTGTCAGGGGTGTACCTGGGATTGTCAGGGGTGTACCTGGGGGTGTCAAAGGTGTACCTGGGAGTGCAGAGAGGTGTACCTGGGAGTGTCAGTGGTGTGCCTAGGAGTGTCAGTGGTGTGCCTGGGAATGTCTCAGGTGTGCCTGGGAGTGTCTCAGGTGTACCTGGGTGTCAGAGGTGTGCCACCGGGGTGTCTGAGGTGTGCCTGGGGTGTCTGAGGTGTACCTGGGGTGGCAGAGTGTGCCTGGGGTGACAGAGGTGTGCGTGGGAGTGTCTGGGTGTGCCTGGGGTGTCAGGGGAGAACCAGAGGTGTGAGGGGTGTGCCTGGGGTGTCAGTGGTGTGCCAGGGGTGTCAGAGGTGCACCTGGGGTGTCAGAGTAGAACCTGGGGAGTGTCAGAGTTGTACCTGGGGTGACAGGGTGTGCCTGGGAGTGTCTGGGGTGTGCCTGTCAGTGTCTGGTGTACCTGGCAGTGTCGGCGGTGTACCTGGCAGTGTCAGCGGTGTGCCTGGGAGGTCAGGGGTGCCTGGGAGTGTCAGAGGTGTGCCTGGGGTGTCAGAGATGTACCTGGGGTGGGTGGGGTGTACCTGGGAGTGTCTGGGTGTGCGTGGGGAGTGTCTGGGGTGTGCCTGGGGAGTGAGAGAGGTGCCTGGGTGTCAGTGATGTACCAGGGGTGATAGTGGTGCACCTGGGGTGTCAGGGTGTACCTGGGGAGTATCAGAGGTGTACCAGGGAGTGTCTGACGTGTACCTGGGTGCCAGAGGGTGTACCTGTGAGGTGTCAGTGGTGTGCCTGGGTGTCGGAGGTGTGACTGGGAGTGTCAGAGGTGTACCTTGGGTGTCAGGAGGTGTGCCTGGGGTGTCAGGGGTGTGCCTGGGAGTGTCAGTGGTGTGCCTGGGGTGTCAGGTGCGTTCCAGGGGTGTCAGAGGTGTACCTGGGGTGTCAGAGTGCCTGGGGTGTGAGGTGTGCCTGGGAGTGTCTGTGGTGTACCTGGTGTCTGAGGTGTACCTGGGAGTGTCAGAGTTGTGCCTGGGGTGACAGAGGTGCCTGGGAGTGTCTGGGTGTGTCAGTGTCTGAGGGTGTGCCTGGCAGTGTCAGCGGTGGCCTGGGAGTGTCAGTGTGCCTGGGAGTCAGGGGTACCTGGGAGTGTCAGGTTGTACCTGGGGTGTCAGGTGTGCCTGGGAGCGTCAGAGGAGTACCTGGGGCTTCAGAGGACTACCTCAGTGTCAGAGTGTACCTGGTAGTGTCAATGGTGTACCTGGGGTGTCAGAGGTGTACCTGGAAGTGTCAGAGGTGTGCCTCAGAGTGTCAGAGGTGTGCCTGGGAGTGTCTGGGGTGTGCCTGGGGGTGTCAGTGGTGTGCCTGGGAGTGTCAGGGGTGTGCCTGGGGTGTCAGTGGTGTGCCTGGGATGTCTGGTGTGCCTGGAGTGTCAGAATGGCATGGGAGTGTCTGGGTGTGCCTAGGGTGTCAGGTGTGCCAGTGTCAGGGGTGTGCCTGGGAGTGTCGCGATTGTGACTGGGTGTCAGAGATGTACCTGAGTATCAGGTGTACCTGGGTGGAGGGTGTGCCTGGGATCAGGTGTACCTGCCAGTGTCAGGGGTGTGCTTGGTAGTGTCAGAGGTGTGCTGGGGTGTCAGAGGTGTACCTGGGGTGTCAGGGTGTGTAGCATATCGGTGGTGTATCTGGGGTGTCAGAGGTGTGCCTGGGAGTGTCAAGGTGTGCCTGGGATTGTCAGGGTTGTACCTGGTTGTCAGGGGTGTACCGGGAGTGTCAGGGGTGTACCTGTGAGTATCGGCGGTGTATCTGGGAGTGTCAGAGGTGCTGCCAGTGTCAGAGATATACCTGGCAGTGTCAGAGGTGTGCCTGGGAGTGTCTGGGGTGTACCTGGGAGTGTCAGCGGTGTGCCTGGGGTCAGGGGTATACCTGGGGTATCAGAGGTGTACCTGGGAGTGTCAGAGGTGTACCTGGGGTTTCAGGGGTGTGCCTGGGAGTGTCAGAGGTGACCTGGGTGTCAGGTGTGCCTGGGAGTGTCAGAGGTATACCTGGGGTATCAGAGTGTGCCTGGGGTGTCAGGGTGTACCTGGAGTGTGTGTGGTGTACCTGGGGAGTGTCTGAGGTGTGCCTGGGGTGCCAGAGGTGTGCCTGGGGTGTCAGTGGTGAACCTTGGAGTGTCAGAGGTGTGCCTGGGAATGCCTCAGGTGTGCCTGGGGTGTGAGGTACCTGGGAGTGTCAGAGGTGTGCCTGGGAGTGTCAGGGGTGTACCTGGGAGTGTCAGCGGTGTAATTGGGAGTGTCAGAGAGTGTACCTGGGAGTATCGGAGTGTACCTGGGTGTGTCAGAGGTGTACCTGGGAGTGTCAGAGGTGTACCTGCCAGTGTCAGAGGTGTACCTGGTAGTGTCAGGGTGTGCCTGGGAGTGTCAGAGGTGTACCTGGGAGTGTCACGGTGTAACTGGGATGTCGGAGGTGTAACTGGGAGTGTCAAGGTGTACCTGGGAGTGTCAGAGGTGTACCTGGGAGTGTCAGGGGTGTACCTGGGATTGTCAATGGTGTACCTGGGAGTGTCGAGGGGTTACCTGTGAGTATCGGGGTGCATCTGAGTGTCTGAGGTGTACCTGGGAGTGTCAAGGTGTACCTGGGAGTTATCAGGTGTACCTGGGTGTGTCAGAGGTATTCCTGGGAGTGCCAGAGGTGTACCTGCCAGTGTCAGAGGTGTACTGGGAGGTCAGAGGTGTACCTGGGAGTGTCGGAGGTGTGGCTGGAGTGTCAAGGTGTGCCTGGGGTGTCAGTGTACTAGGTGTCAGGTGTACCTGGCAGTGTGTGCAGAGATGTGCCTGGCAGTGTCAGAGGTGTGCCTGGGAGTGTCTGGTGTGCCTGGGAGGTGGTGTGCCTGGGAGTGTCAGGGGTGTACCTGGGGATTGTCAGAGGTGTGCCTGGGAGTGTCAGGTGTACCTGGGGTGTCTGTGTACCTGGGAGTGTCAGAGGGTGCCTGGGGCATCAGAGGTACCTCAGGTGTCAGAGGTGTACCTGGGAGTGTCAGAGGTGTAACTGGGAGTGTCAGTGGAGTACCTGGGGTGTATTGGTGTACCTGGGGTGTCAGAGGTGTACCTGGAAGTGTCAGAGGTGTAACTGAGTTTTAAATGTTCTTGGGATTCTGCAGGGTGTACCTGGGGATGTCAGATGTGTACTGGGGAGTGTCAGAGGTGTGCCTGGGAGTTTTAGAGGTGTACCTGGGGTGTCAGCGGTGTACCTAGTGTCGGTATACCTGGGGTATCAGAGGTGTGCCTGGGAGTGTCAGAGGTGTGCCTGGGGTTTCAGGGGTGTGCCTGGGAGTGTCAGGTGTGCCTGGGGAGTGTCAGCAGTGTGCCTGGGAGTGTCAGAGGTATGCCTGGGGAGTATCAGAGGTGTGCCTGGGGTGTCAGAGGTGTGCCTGGGATGTGTGTGGTGTGCCTGGAGTGTCTGAGGTGTGCCTGGGGTGCCAGAGTGTACCTGGGGTGTCAGTGGTGAACCTTGGGTGTCAGAGGTGTACCTGGGAATGCCTCAGGTGTACCTGGGGTGTGAGGTACCTGGGAGTGTCAGAGGTGTACCTGGGAGTGTCAGGGGTGTACCTGGGAGTGTCAGCGGTGTAGTTGGGGAGTGTCAGAGATTGTACCTGGGGAGTTATCGGAGGTGTACCTGGGTGTGTCAGAGGTGTGCCTGGGGAGTGTCAGAGGTGTACCTGCCAGTGTCAGAGGTGTGCCTGGTAGTGTCAGAGGTGTACCTGGGGAGTGTCAGAGGTGTACCTGGGTGTCACGGGTGTAACTGGGACTGTCGGAGTGTAACTGGGAGTGTCAAGGTGTACCTGGGAGTGTCAGAGGTGTGCCTGGGAGTGTCAGGGTGTACCTGGGATTGTCAATGGTGTACCTGGGAGTTCAGGGGTGTGCCTGTGATATCGAGTGTATCTAGGTGTCTGGGAGGTGTACCTGGGGAGTGTCAAGGTGTACCTGGGGTATCGGAGGTGTACCTGGGTGTGTCAGAGGTATTCCTGGGAGTGCCAGGTGTACCTGCCAGTGTCAGAGGTGTACCTGGGAGGTCGGGTGTACCTGGGAGTGTGGAGGTGTAACTGGAGTGTCAAAGTGTACCTGGGGTGTCAGAGGTGTACCTAGGGTGTCAGGGGTTAGCCTGGCAGTGTCAGAGATGTACCTGGCAGTGTCAGAGGTGTACCTGGGGTGTCTGGTGTGCCTGGGAGAGTCGGGTGTGCCTGGGGTGTCAGGGGTGTGCCTGGGAGTGTCAGGGGTGACCTGGGTGTGAAGGTGTACCTGGGGTGTGTCTGGCGTGTACAAGTGTCGGAGTGCCTGGGGAGCATCAGGTACCTCAGTGTCAGAGGTGTGCCTGGGGTGTCAGAGGTGTAACTGGGGTGTCAGTGGAGTACCTGGGAGTGTCATTGGTGTACCTGGGGTGTGGTGTACCTGGAGTGTCAGGTAGCTGGAAGTTTTAGAATGTTCTGGGGGTGTCTGAGGTGGCACCTGGGGTGTCAGATGTGCCTGGGAGTGTCAGAGTGTACCTGGGGTGTCAGAGGTGTACCTGCCAGTGTCAGTGGTGTACCTGGCAGTGTCTGAGTTGTACATGGGGTGTCTGGGGTGTACCTGGGGTGTCAGAGTGTGCTTGGGGAGTATCAGGTGTACCTGGGTGTGTCAGAGGTGTACCTGGGAGTGTCAGAGGTGTACCTGCCAGTGTCAGGGGTGTACCTGGCAGTGTCAGAGGTGTACATGGGAGTGTCAGGTTGTACCTGGGGTGTCGGGTTTACCTGGGAGGCCAGAGGTGTGCCTAGGAGTGTCAGTGGTGTGCCTGGGAGTGTCAGGTGTGTACCAGGGATTGTCAGGGACCTGGGGTGTCAGAGGTGTACCTGGGGTGCCAGAGGTGTACCTGGGGTGTCAGTGGTGTACCAGGGTGTCAGGTGCGTGCCAGGGAGTTTCAGTGGCCTGCTGGGAGTGTCAGGCGTGCACCTGGTTGTGTCTGGTGTGCCTGGAGGTGTCAGTGTGCCTGGAGGTGTCAGAGGTGTACCTCGAGGTGTCAGAGGTGTACCTGGGATTGTCTGAGGTGTACCTGGGGGTGTCAGTGGTGTGTACCTGGGGTGTCAGGGGTTGTGCGTGGGGTGGTGGTGTACCTGGGAGTGTCTGAGGTGGTACCTGGAAGTTTCAAAATGTGCCTGGAGTGTCTGAGGTGTACCTATGGTGTCAGAGGTGTGCCTGGGGATTGTCAGGGTGTACCTGGGAGTGTCAGCAGTGTAACTGGGAGTGTCTGACGTGTACCTGAGAATGTCAGGGATGTACCTGGGGATATCAGGTGTGCCTGGGTGTGTCAGAGGTGTGCCTGGGGTGTCAGAGGTGTGCCTGGGGTGTCAGGTGTACCTGGGGTGTCTGACGTGTACCTGAGTGTCAGAGGTGCCTGGGAGCATCAGAGGTACCTGGGGAGTGTCAGAGGTGTACCTGGAGTGTCAGAGGTGTAACTGGGGTGTCATTGGGTACCTGGGGTGTCATTGGTGTACCTGGGGTGTCAGAGGTGTACCTGGAAGTGTCAGAGGTGTAACTGGGTTTTAAAATGTTCCTGGGGAGTATCTGACGTGTACCTGGGAGTGTCAGAGGTGTACCTGGGAGTGTCAGAGATGCCTGGGAGTGTCGGGGTGTACCTGGAAGGTATCGGAGGTGGACCTGGGTGTGTCAGAGGTGTACCTGGGGTGTCAGAGGTGTACCTGCCAGTGTCAGTGGTGTACCTGGCAGTGTCAGAGGTGTGCATGGGGTGTCTGGTGTGCCTGGGATGTCAGAGGTTGTACTTGGGGTTCGGAGGTGTACCTGGGTGTGTCAGAGTGTACCTGGGAATTGTCAGGTGTACCTGCAGTGTCAGGGGTGTACCTGGCAGTGTCAGAGTGTGCATGGGGTGTCTGAGGTGTACCTGGGAGTGTCAGAGGTGTGCTTGAGGGTGTCAGAGGTGCAACTGGGGGTGTCTGAGGTGTGCCTGGGGTGTCAGTGGTTTACCTGGGGGTGTCAGGTGCGTCCAGGAGTGTCAGAGGTTTACCTGGGGTGTCAGGTGCACCTGGGGTGTCTGGTGTGCCTGGGAGTGTCTGAGTGTACCTGGGGTGTCTGAGGGTGTGCCTGGGGATGTCAGGTTGTGCCTGGGGTGACAGAGGTGTACCCAAGTGTCTGAGGTTTACCTGTCAGTGTCTGGTGTGCCTGGCAGTGTCAGCGGTGCACCTGGGAGTGTCATGGAGTGTACCTAGGAGAGTCAGAGGGTACCTGGGGTGTCAGAGGTGTGCCTGGGAGTGTCAGAGGTGTACCTGGGGCGTCAAAGGTACCGGGAGCTTCAGAGGACTACCTCAGGTGTCAGAGGTGTGCCTGGAAGTGTCAGGTGTACCTGGGAATTGTCAGAGGTGTACCTCAGTGTCGGGGTGTGCCTCAGAAGGTGTCAGGTGTGCCTGGGAGTGTCTGAGGTGTACCTGGGGATTGTCAGTGGTGTGCCTGGGGTGTCAGGGTGTACCTGGGAATTGTCAGTGGTGTACCTGGGGTGTCTGAGGTGTACCTGGGAGTGTCAGAAATGTGCCTGGGAGTGTCTGAGGTGTGGCTAGGAGTGTCAGAGGTGTGTCCTGGGATGTGTCAGGGTGTACCTGGGGTGTCAGAGGTGTACCTGGGAGTGTCAAGATGCCTGGGTGTATCGGAGTGTACCTGGGTGTCAGGTGTGCCTGGGGAGTGTCAGAGGTGTACCTGGGAGTGTCAAGGTGTACCTGGGAGTGTCAGAGTGTACCTGGGGTGTCAGGGTGTGCCTGGGAGTGTCAGGTGTGCCTGGGGTGTCTGAGGTGTGCCTGGGTGTCAGAGGTGTGCCTGGGGTGTCTGAGGTGTGCTAGGATGTCAGAGTGTGCCTGGAGTGTCAGAGTGTACCTGGGGTGTCATGTACCTGGGAGTGTCAGAGATGTACCTGGGGTGTCAGGTGTACCTGGGTGTGTCAGAGGTGTACCTGGGGTGTCAGAGGTGTACCTGGCAGTGTCAGAGGTGTACTTGGGAGTGTCAGAGGTGTGCCTGGAGTGTCAGAGGTGTACCAGTGTCAAGTGTAACTGGGGTGTCGGAGGTGTACCTGGGGAGTGTCAAAGTGTGCCTGGGGATGTCAGAGGTGTGTACCTGGGAGTGTCAGGGTGTACCTGGGATTGTCAGTGGTGTGCCTGGGAGTGTCGGGGGTGTACCTGGGATTTCAGGGTGTATCTAGAGTGTCAGAGGTGTGCCTGGCAGTGTCAGAGTGTGTACCTGGCAGTGTCAGAGGTGTACCTGGGGAGTGTCTCAGGTGTTGCCTGGGGTGTCAGGTGTGCCTGGGGTGTCAGGGGTGTACCTGGGGAGTGTCAGAGTGTACTTGGGAGTGTCAGGGTGTACCTGGGAGTGTCAGAGATGTGCCTGGGGTATCAGAGGTGTACCTGGGGTGTCAGGGTGTGCCTGGGGTGTGTGGGGTGTGCCTGGGGTGTCTGGGGTGTACCTGGGGTGCCAGATGTGTGCCTGGGGTGTCAGAGGTGGACGCCTGTGGTGTCAGAGGTGTGCCTGGGAATGTCTGAGGTGTGCCTGAGTGTCTAAGGTGTACCTGGGGTGTCAGTGTGTCCAGAGTTTAGGTGCCTGGGAATTGTCAGAGGTGTGCCTGGGAGTGTCTGGGGTGTAACTGGGAGTGTCAAGAGATGTACCTGGGGTGTGAGGTTGTGCACCAGATTGTCTAGGTGTACGTGGGGTGTCTGGGGTGTGGGGTATCAGATGTGTGCCTGGGGTGTGTGGGTGTACCTGGGGTGTCAGAGGTATGCCTGGGAGTATCAGGTGTGCCTGGGGTGTCAGAGGTGTGCCTGGGGTGTGTGTGAGGTGTGCCTGGGGTGTCAGAGGTATGCCTGGAATTATCAGAGGTGTACCTGGGTGTCAGAGGTGTGCCTGGGGTGTCAGGTGTACCTGGGGTGTCTGAGGTGTACCTGGGAGTGTCAGCGTGTGCCTGGGGTGCCAGAGGTGTGCCTGGGAGTGTCAGTGTGGTGTGCCTGGGGTGTCAGAGGTGTGGCTGGGAGTGTCAAGGGTGTGCCTGGGGTGTCAGGTGTGCCTGGGGTGTCAGGGGTGTGCCTGGGGTTGTCAGGGTGTGGGAGTGTCAAGGTGTACCTGGAGTGCCAGAGGTGTCCTGGGGTGTCAGTGGTGTACCTAAGGTGTCAGTGGTGTGCCTGGAATGTCTCAGGTGTGCCTGGGGAGTGTCTGAGGGTGTGCCTGGGGAGTGTCAGAGGTGTGCCTGGGGTGTCTGGTGTGCCTGGGAGTGTCAGAGGTGTGCCTGGGTGTGGGGTTGTGCCTGGGGTGACAGGTGTGCATGGGGTGTCAGAGGTGTACCTGGGGTGTCAGAGCCAGAGGTGTGGGGTGTGCCTGGGGTGTCAGTGGTGTGCCAGGGTGTCAGAGTGCACCTGGGGTGTCAGAGAACCTGGGAGTGTCAGAGTTGTACCTGGGAGGTGTACCTGGGGTGTCTGAGGTGTACCTGTCAGTGTCTGGGGTGTGCCTGGCAGCGTCAGTGTACCTGGGAGTGTCAGCGGTGTACCTGGGGTCAGGTACCTGGGGTGTCAGAGGTGTACCTGGGGTATCAGAGATGTACCTGGGGATTGGGTGGGGTGTGCCTGGGGTGTCTAAGGTGTGCGTGGGGAGTGTCTGGGGTGTACCTGGGGTGTCAGAGGAGAACCAGAGTGTAAGAGGTGTGCCTGGGGATTGTCAGTGATGTACCAGGGAGTGATAGGGGTGCACCTGGGTGTGTCAGAGGTGTACCTGGGGATTATCAAGTGTGCCTGTGAGTGTCAGTGGTGTGCCTGGGGTGTCAGGTGTAACTGGGGAATTGTCGAGGTGTGCCTTGGAGTGTCAGAGGTGTACCTGGGGTGTCAGGGGTGTACCTGGGAGTGTCAGTGGTGTACCTGGGAGTGTCAGGTGCGTTCAGGGAGTGTCAGAGGTGTGCCTGGGGTGTCAGGTCACCTGGGAGTGTCTGGTGTACCTCAGGTGTCTGTGGTGTACCTCGGGTGTTGTCTGTGGTGTACCTGGGAGTGTCTGAGGTGTACCTGGGGTGTCAGAGTTGTGCCTGGGGAGTGACAGAGGTGTACCTGGGAGTGTCTGAGGTGAACCTGTCAGTGTCTGAGGTGTACTGGCAGTGTCAGCGGTGTACCTGGGAGTGTCAGCGGTGTGACCTGGGAGAGTCAGAGGGTGGGGTGTCAGAGGTGTACATGGAGGTGTCAGAGGTGTACCTGGGAGCGTCAGAGTGCCTGGGGAGCTTCAGAGGACTACCTCAGTGTCAGAGGTGTACCTGGTAGGTGTCAGAGGTGGCCTGGGGTGTCAGGGTGTTCCTGGAAGTGTGTCAGGTGTGCCTCGAAGTGTCAGTGTGCCTGGGGTGTCTGGTGTGCCTGGGGTGACAGTGGTGTACCTGGGGTGTCAGGGGTGTGCCTGGGGTGTCACTGGTGTGCCTGGGAGTGTCTGAGGTGTACCTGGAAGTTTTTTCAAAATGTGCCTGTTAAGTGTCTGGGGTGTACCTATGGTGTCAGAGGTGTGCCTGGGGAATTATCAGGGTGTACCTGGGAGTGTCAGCAGTGTAACTTCCCAGGAGTGTCTGACGTGTACCTGGGGAATGTCAGGGAATGTACCTGGGGAATTATCAGGTGTGCCTGGGTGTGTCAGAGGTGTGCCTGGGGTGTCAGAGGTGTGCCTGGGGTGTCAGGTGTACCTGGGGTGTCTGACGTGTGCCTGAGTGTCAGAGGTGCCTGGGAGCATCAGAGGTACCTGGGGAGTGTCAGAGGTGTACCCAGAGTGTCAGAGGTGTAACTGGGGTGTCGTTGGGTACCTGGGGTGTCATTGGTGTACCTGGGGAATTGTCAGAGTGTACCTGGAAGTGTCAGAGAACTGTAACTGGGTTTTTAAATGTTCCTGGGGAGTATCCTGGCGTGTACCTGGGAGTGTCAGAGGTGTACCTGGGAGTATCAAGAGATGTTTCTAGAATTATCGAGGTGTACCTGCTAGGTATCGGAGGTGGACCTGGGTGTGTCAGAGGTGTACCTGGGGTGTCAGAGGGTGTACCTGCCAGTGTCAGTGGTGTACCTGGCAGTGTCAGAGGTGTACGTGGGGTGTCTGGTGTGCCTGGGAATTTGTCAGAGGTTGTACTTAGGGCTCGGAGGTGTACACAGGTGTGTCAGAGTGTACCTGGGAATTATCAGGTGTACCTGCAGTGTCAGGGGGTGTACTGGCAGTGTCAGAATGTGCATGGGGTGTCTGAGGTGTACCTGGGGAGTGTCAGAATGTGCTTGCAGGGTGTCAGAGGTGCAACTGGGGAGTGTCTGAGGTGTGCCAGGGGTGTCAGTGGTTTGCCTGGGGGTGTCCAGGTGCATTGCTGAAGTGTCAGAGGTTTACCTGGGGTGTCAGGTGCACCTGGGGTGTCTGGTGTGCCTGGGGAGTGTCTGATTGTACCTGGGGTGTCACAAGGGTGTGCCTAGAGATGTCAGGTTGTGCCTGGGGTGACGGAGTGTACACCAAGTGTCTGAGGTTTACCTGTCAGTGTCTGGTGTGCCTGGCAGTGTCAGCGGTGCACCTGGGGAGTGTCATGGAAGTGTACCTAGGAGAGTCAGAGGGTACCTGGGGTGTCAGAGGTGTGCCTGGGAGTGTCAGAGGTGCACCTGGGGCGTCAAAGGTACCGGGAGCTTCACGAAGGACTACCTCTAAGGTGTCAGAGGTGTGCCTGGTAGTGTCATTGGTGTACCTGGGGAATTGTCAGAGGTGTACCTCAGTGTCGGGGTGTGCCTCCAGAAGGTGTCGAAGGTGTGCCTAGGAGTGTCTGAGGTGTACCTGCAAATTGTCAGTGGTGTGCCTGGGGTGTCAGGGTGTACCTGGGGAATTATCAGTGGTGTACCTGGGGTGTCTGAGGTGTACCTGGGTGTGTCGAAATGTACCTGGGAGTGTCTGAGGTGTTGCTAGGAGTGTCAGAGGTGTGTGCTTGGGGTGTGTCAGGGTGTACCTGGGGTGTCAGCTGGTGTAACTGGGGAGTGTCGAAAGATGGCCTGGGTGTATCGGAGTGTACCTGGGTGTCAGGTGTGCCTGGGGAGTGTCAGAGGTGTACCTGCCAGTGTCAAGGTGTACCTGGTAGTGTCAGAGTGTACCTGGGGTGTCAGGGTGTGCCTGGGAGTGTCAGGTGTGCCTGGGGTGTCTGAGGTGTGCCTGGGTGTCAGAAATGTACCTGGGGTGTCTGAGGTGTTGCTAGAATTGTCAGAGTGTACCTGTAGTGTCAAAGTGTACCTGGGGTGTCATGTAACTGGGAGTGTCAGAGATGTACCTGGGGTATCAGGTGTACCTGGGTGTGTCAGAGGTGTACCTGGGGGTGTCAGAGGTGTACCTGCCAGTGTCAGAGGTGTACTAGGCAGTGTCAGAGGTGTACCAGAATTGTCAGAGGTGTACACAAGTGTCAAGTGTAACTGGGGTATCGGAAGTGTAAGTGGGGAGTGTCAAAGTGTACCTGGGGATGTCAGAGGTGATGTACCTGGGAGTGTCAGGGAATTGTACCTGGGATTTGTCAATGGTGTACCTGGGAGATTATCGGGGGGTGTACCTGTGATAATCAGCGGTGTATCTAGAGATGTCAGAGGTGTGCCTGGCGGTGTCAGAGATGTGTACCTGGCAGTCTGTCAGAGGTGTACCTGGGGAGTGTCTAAAGTATTGCCTGGGGTGTCAGGTGTGCCTGGGGTTTCGGGGGTATACCTGGGGAGTGTCAGAGTGTACTGGGGAGTGTCAGCGGTGTACCTGGGAGTGTCAGAGATATACCTGGGGTATCAGAGTGTGTACCTGGGGTGTCAGGGTGTGCCTGGGGTGTGTGGGGTGTGCCTGGGGGTGTCTGGGGTGTACCTGGGGTGCCAGACGTGTGCCTGGGGTGTCAGTGGTGGACAGCCTGGGGTGTCAGAGGTGTGCCTGGGAATGTCTCAGGTGTGCCTAAGTGTATAGGGTGTACCTGGGGTGTCAGTGTGTACCAGAGTCTTAGGTGCCTGGGAATTATCAGAGGTGTGCCAGGGAGTGTCTGGGGTGTAAATGGGAGTGTCAAGAGATGTACCTGGGGAATTGTGAGGTTGTGCACCAAATTGTCTAGGTGTACGTGGGGTGGTCTGGGGTGTGGGGTATCAGATGTGTGCCTGGGGTGTGGGGGTGTACCTGGGGTGTCAGAGGTATGCCTGGAATTATCAGGTGTGCCTGGGGTGTCAGAGGTGTGCCTGGGGTGTGTGTGAGGTGTGCCTGGGGTGTCAGAGGTATGCCTGGAATTATAGAAGGTGTACCTGGGTGTCAGAGGTGTGCCTGGGGTGTCTGGTGTACCTGGGGTGTCTGAGGTGTACCTGGGAGTGTCAGCGTGTGCCTGGGGTGCCAGAGGTGTGCCTGGGAGTGTCAGTGTGGTGTGCCTGGGGTGTCAGAGGTGTGGCTGGGAGTGTCAAGGGTGTACCTGGGGTGTCAGGTGTACCTGGGAGTGTCAGGGGTGTGCCTGGGGTTATCCAGGGTGTGGGAGTGTCAAGGTGTACACCAAATTGCCAGAGGTGGCCTGGGGTGTCAGTGGTGTACCTAAGGTGTCGGTGGTGTGCCTGGAATGTCTCAGGTGTGCCTGGGGAGTGTCTGAGGGTGTGCCTGGGGAGTGTCAGAGGTGTGCCTGGGAGTGTCTGGTGTGCCTGGGAGTGTCTGAGGTGTGCCTGGGTGTGGGGTTGTGCCTGGGGTGACAGGTGTGCATGGGGTGTCTGAGGTGTACCTGGGGTGTCAGAGAACCAGAGGTGTGGGGTGTGCCTGGGGTGTCAGTGGTGTGCCAGGGTGTCAGAGTGCACCTGGGGTGTCAGAGAACCTGGGGTGTCAGAGTTGTACCTGGGGTGTCAGTGTGCCTGGAATTGTCTGAGGTGTGCCTGGGTGGTGTCTGAGGTGTGCCTGGGGTCAGGTGTGCATTGGGTGTCGAGAGGTGTACCTGGAATGTCAGATGTGTGCCTGGGGTGTGTGAGTGTCCTGGGGTGTCAGAGGTATACCTGGGGTGTCAGAGGTGTACCTGGGAGTGTCAGGTGTACCTGGGGGTGTGTGGTGTGCAAGTGTCAGAGGTGTACCTGGGGTGTCAGAGGTGTGCCTGGGGAGTGTCAGAGGTGTACCTGGGAGTGTGTCAGAGTGTACCTGGGGTGTCTGACGTGTGCCTGGGGAATTGCTGAAGGTGTGCCTGGGGTGTCAGTGGTGTACCTGGGGTGTCGGAGGTGTGCCTGGGAGTGTCAAGGTGTGCCTGGGGTGTCAGAGGTGTACCTGGGATGTCAGGGGTGTACCTGGGATTGTCAGGGGTGTGCCTGGGGTGTCAAGGTGTGCCTGGCAGTGTCAGGGGTGTGCCTGGGGTGTCTGGTGTGCCTGGGGTGTCTGAGGTGTGCCTGGAGTGTCAGATGTACCTGGGGTGTCAGAGGTGTTGCTAGGGTGTGTGTCAGGTGTGCCTGGGGTGTCAGGGTTGTACCTGGGAGTTCAGCGGTGTACCTGGGTGTCAGAGATGTACCTGGGATATCAGGTGTGCCTGGGTGTCAGAGGTGTACCTGGGGTGTCGAGGTGTGCCTGTGTCAGAGTTTGCCTGGTAGTGTCAGAGGTGTGCCTGGGGTGTCAGGGGGGTGTGCCTGGGGAGTGTCAAGTGTACTGGGGGTGTCAGGGGTGTACCTGGGTTGTCAATGGTGTACCTGGGAGTATCAGAGGTGTACCTGGTGTCAGGGTGTGCCTGGGGTGTGTGTGGTGTACCTGCTAGTGTCCAGGGTGGCCTGGGGTGCCAGAGGTGGCCTGGGGTGTCAGTGGTGTAGTGGGGTGTCAAGGTGTACCTGGGAGTGTCAGAGGTGTACCTGGGGAGTGTCAGGGGTGTACCTGGGATTGTCAATGGTGTGCCTGGGAGTGTCGGGGTGTACCTGTGATAATCGGTGTATCTGGGAATTGTCAGAGGTGTACCTGGCAGTGTCAGAGATGTACCTGGCAGTGTCAGAGGTGTACCTGGGGTGTCTGGGGTGTACCTGGGAGTGTCGGAGGTGTACCTGGGTTTCAGGGTGTGCCTGGGAGTGTCAGAAGTGAACCTGGGGAGTGTCAGCGGTGTACCTGGGGTGTCAGAGATATGCCTGGGAGTATCAGGGTGTGCCTGGGGAGTGTCAGAGGGTGTGCCTGGGGTGTGTAGTGTACCAGTGTCTGAGTGTACCTGGTGAACGTGTGCCTGGGGTGTCGGTGGTGAACCTGGGGAGTGTCAAGGTGTACCTGGAATGTCTCAGGTGTGCCTAGGGTGTATGAGGTGTACCTGGGGGTGTCAGGTGTGTGCCAGGGTGTCAGAGTGTCAGGGGGTGTGCCTGGGAGTGTCTGGGGTGTAACTGGGGTGTCAGAGATGTACCTGGAATTGGCAGGGGTGTGCCTGGGAGTGTCTGGGTTGTACGTGGGGTGTCTGGTGTCCTGGGGTGTCAGTGGTGTACCTGGGGTGTCAGGTGCGTGCCTGGAAGTGTCGAAATGTGCTGGGAGTTTCTGAGGTGTTGCTAGGGTGTCAGGTGTGCCTGGGGTGTCAGTGTACCTGGGTGTCAGTGGTGTGACTGGGGTGTCAGAGAGTGTGCCTGGGGTCTAGGAGGTGTACCTGGGTGTGTTCAGAGGTGTGCCTGGGGTGTCAGGTGTGCCTGCCAGTGTCAGGTGTGCCTGGTAGTGTCAGAAGTGTACTGGGGAGTGTCAGGGTGTACCTGGGAGTGTCAGGGTGTAACTGGGGAGTGTCGGAGGTGTAACTGGGAGTGTCAAGGTGTACCTGGGAGTGTCAGAGTGTGCCTGGGGAGTGTCGGTGTACCTGGGATTGTCATGGTGTGCCTGGGGTGTCAGGGGTGTCCCTGTGATGCTGGTGTATCTGGGGTGTCAGAGGTGTGCCTGGCAGTGTCAGAGATGTACCTGGCAGTGTCAGGGTGTGCCTGGGAGTGTCTGGTGTGCCTGGGGGAATGTTGGAGTGTGCCTTGGGTTTCAGGTGTACCTGGGGTGTCAGAGGTGTGCCTGGGAGTGTGTCGCGGTGTGCCTGGGAGTGTCAGAGGATATACCTGGGGTGTCAGAGGTGTGCCTGGGAGTGTGTCAGAGGTGTGCCTGGGGTGTGTGGTGTGGGTGTCTGGGGTGTGCTGGGGTGCCAGACGTGTGCCTGGGGAGTGTCAGTGGTGGACCTGGGGTGTCAGAGGTGTACCTGGGGATGTCTCAGGTGTGCCTGGGGAGTGTGGTGTGCCTGGGGTGTCAGGTGTGTGCCAGGGAGTGTCAGGTGCCTGGGGTGTCAGGGTGTGCCTGGGGTGTGGGGTGCTGGGGTGTCAGAGATGTGCCTGGGGTGGCAGGTGTGCCTGGGTGTCTAAGGTGTGCATTGGGGGTGTCTGAGGTGTGCTGGAATTATCAGATGTGTACCTGGGGTGTGTGGTGTCCTGGGGTGTCAGAGGTATGCCTGGGGATGTCAGAGGTGTACCTGGGGGTGTCAGGGGTGTGCCTGGGGTGTGTGAGGTGTGCCTGGTGGTGTCAGAGGTATGCCTGGGGTATCAGAGGTGTGCCTGGGGTGTCAGGGTGTGCCTGGGGTGTCTGGTGTGCCTGGGGTGTCTGGGGTGTGCCTGGGGTGTCTGGAGTGTGCCTGAGGGTGCCAGAGGTGTACCTGGGGATGTCAGTGGTGTGCCTGGGGTGTCGGGTGTGGCTGGGGTGTCAAGGTGTGCCTGGGGGTGTCAGAGTGTACCTGGGGTGTGTCAGGGTGTACCTGGGATTGTCAGGGGTGTGCCTGGGGTGTCAAGGTGTGCCTGGGGTGCCAGGTGTGCCTGGGGTGTCTGAGGTGTGCCTGGGGTGTCTGGGGTGTACCTGGAGTGTCAGAAATGTGCCTGGGGTGTCTGGTGTTGCTAGGGTGTGTCAGGTGTACCTGGGGTGTCAGGGTGTGCCTGGTGTCGTGGTGTAACTGGGGTGTCAGGATGTGCCTGGGAGTATCAGGTGTACCTGGGTGTGTCAGAGGTGTGCCTGGGGTGTCAGAGGTGTACCTGCCAGTGTCAGAGGTGTGCCTGGGTAGTTTCAGAGGTGGACCTGGGAGTGTCAGAGGTGTACCTGGGGTGTCAGGGGTTGTAGCTTGGGTGCAGTGTAAGTGGGAGTGTCAAGGTGTGCCTGGGGTGTCAGAGGTGTGCCTGGGGAATTGTCAGGGTGCCTGGGATTGTCAATGGTGGACCGAGTGTCAGGGGTGTGCCTGTGATAATCGGTGTATCTGGGAGTGTCAGAGGTGTACCTGGCAGTGTCAGAGATGTACCTGGCAGTGTCAGAGGTGTGCCTGGGGTGTCTGGTGTGCTGGGGTGTCGGAGGTGCCTGGGGTTTCAGGGTGTGCCTGGGGTGTCAGGGGTGAACCTGGGAGTGTCAGCGTAGTGCCTGGGGAATTTCAGAGATATGCCTGGGGTATCAGAGTGTACCTGGGGTGTCAGAGGTGTGCCTGGGATGTGTGAGGGTGTGCCTGGGGTGTGTCTGAGGTGTGCCTGGGAGTGCAGACGTGTGCCTGGGAGTGTCAGTGGTGAACCTGGGGTGTCAGGTGTGCACTGGGAATGTCTCAGGTGTACCTGGGTGTATGGTGTGCCTGGTGTCAGGTGTGTGTACCAGGGTGTCAGGTACCTGGGAGTGTCAGAGGTGTACCTGAGTGTCTGGGGTGTAACTGGGGTGTCAGAGATGTGCCTGGGGTGGGGTGTGCCTGGGGTGTCTAAGGTTGTACGTGGGGTGTCTGGGGTGCTGGGAATTATCAGATGTGTACCTGGGGTGTGTGGGGTGTACCTGGGGTGTGGTGTGCCTGGGGTATCAGAGGTGTGCCTGGGTTCAGAGGTGTGCCTGGGGTGCCAGGTGTGCCTGGGAGTGTCAGTGGTGTACTAGGGTGTCAGTGGTTTACCTGGGAATGTTCTCAGGTGTGCCTGGGGTGTCTGAGGTGTGCCTGGGAGTGTCAGAGGTGTACCTGGGAGTGTCTGAGGTGTGCCTGGGGTGTCTGAGGGGTGTACCTGGGGAGTGGGAGTTGTGCCTGGGGTAGCAGAGTGTGCGTGGGAGTGTCTGGGGTGTGCCTGGGGTGTCAGAGAACCAGAGTGTAAGAGGTGTGCCTGGGGTGTCGGTTGTGTCAGGTGCCTGGGAGTGTCAGAGAACCTGGGGGTGTCAGGTTGTACCTGGGGTGACAGTGTACCTGGGGAGTGTCTAGTGTACCTGTCAGTGTCTGAGGTGTACCTGGCAGTGTCAGCGGTGTAACCTGGGGTGTCAGGGTATTACCTGGAGAGTCAGAGGTACCTAGGATTGTCAGAGGTGTGCCTGGGGAGTGTCAGAGGTGTGCCTGGAGTGTCTGAGGTGTGCCTGGGGGTGTCTGGTGTGGGGTGTGAAGTTGTACCTGGGGTGACAGGGTGTGCGTGGAGTGTCTGGGGTGTGCCTGGGGTGTCAGAGAGAACCAGAGTGTAAGTGTGCCTGTGGATTGTCAGTGATGTGGGGGTGATAGAGTGCACCAGGGTTGTCAAATTGTACCTGGGAGTATCAGCGGTGTACCTGTGAGTGTCAGTGGTGTACCTGGGATTGTCGGAGGTGTAACTGGGATTTTAGAGGTTGTACCTTGGGGTGTCAGAGGTGTAACTGGGAGTGTCAGGGGGTGTACCTGTGTCAGTGGTGTACCTGGGGTGTCAGGTGCGTTCAGGAGTGTCAGAGGTGTACCTGGGAGTGTCGAAGTGCACCTGGGAGTGTGTCTGGTGTACTGGGATTGTCTGTGGTGTACCTGGGGTGTCTGGGGTGTTCCTGGGATTGTCAGGAGTTGTACCTGGGGTGACAGAGGTGTACCTGGGGTGTCTGGGGTGTGCCTGTCAGTGTCTGGGTGCTGGCAGTGTCAGCAGTGTACCTGGGAGTGTCAGCGGTGTACCTGGGAGAGTCAGAGGGGTGCCTGGGGTGTCAGAGTGTACCAGTGTCAGAGGTGTGCCTGGGAGCGTCAGAGGTGCCTGGGGAGCTTCAGAGGGACTGCCTCAGGTGTCAGAGGTGTACCTGGTGGTGTCAATGGTGTGCCTGGAGTGTCAGAGGTGTTCCTGGGAGTGTCAGAGGTGTGCCTCGAAGTGTCAGAGGTGTGCCTGGGAGTGTCTGGGGGTGTGCCTGGGGGTGTCAGTGGTGTGCCAGGTGTCAGGGGTGTGCCTGGGGTGTCAGTGGTGTGCCTGGGTGTCTGAGGTGTACCTGGAAGTGTCAGAATGTGCCTGGGGTGTCTGGGGTGTACCTAGGAATGTCAGAGGTGTGCCTGGGAGTGTCAGGGGGTGTGCCTGGGGTGTCAGCGGTGTAACTGGGAGTGTCAGAGATGTACTGGGAGTATCAGGTGTACCTGGGTGTGTCAGAGGTGTGCCTGGGGTGTGAAGTGTACCTGCCAGTGTCAGTGTGCCTGGTAGTGTCAGAGGTGTGCCTGGGCGTGTCAGAGGGGTGTACTGGGAGTGTCAGGGGTGTGCCTGTGGTATCGGGGTGTGTGGGTGGGGGTGCCTGGGGTGTCAGGGGTGTGCCTGGGGTGTCAGGGGTGTGCCTGGGATTGTAATGGGTTGTACCTGGGAGTGTCAGGGGTGTACCTGTGGTATCGTGTATCTGGGGTGTCAGAGTGCCTGGCAGTGTCAGAGATGTGCCTGGCAGTGTCAGAGGTGGACCTGGGGTGTCTGGGGTGTGCCTGGGTGTGTCAGCGGTGTGCCTGGGAGTGTCAGAGGTATGCCTGGGGTGTCAGAGTTGTGCCTGGGATGTCAGAGGTGTGCCTGGGGTTTCAGGGTGTGCCAGGGGGTGTCAGGGGTGTGCCTGGGGAGTGTCAGCGGTGTGCCTGGGGTGTCAGGGGTATGGGAATTATCAGGGGTGTACCTGGGATGTCAGGTGTTGCCTGGGAGTGTGTGTGGTGTGCATGGGGTGTCTGGGGTGTGCCTGGGGTGCAGAGATGTGCCGGGAGTGTCAGTGGTGAACCTTGGGTGTCAGAGGTGTGCCTGGGAATGTCTCAGGTGTGCCTGGGGTGTGATGAGGGTGCCCTGGGAGTGGGGGTGTGGGGTGTCTGGGGTGTAACTGGGAATTTCAGAGATGTGGGGTGTGGATGTGTGACCTGAGTGTCAGGGGTGTACTTCTGACTGTCAGGGTATGGGGAGTATCAGAGTGTGCCTGGGAGTGTCAGAGGTGTGCCTGGGAGTGTGTGGGGTGTGCCTCAGGTGTCTGGGGTGTGCCTGGGGTTGTCTGACGTGTGCCTGGGATCCTGTGGGGTGTGCCTGGGGTGTCAGTGGTGTGCCTGGGAGTGATGGGGTGTAACTGGGAGTGTCAAGGTGTACATGGGGAGTGTCAGAGGTGTACCTAGAGTGTCAGGGGTGTACCTGGGTTTATCAGGGGAATTGTGCCTGGGAGTGTCAGAGGTGTGCCTGGGAGTGCCAGAGGTGTGCCTGGTGTCAGTGGTGGCCTGGCAGTGTCAGTGGTGGTGTATCTGGGAAGGTCTCAGGTGTGCCTGGGAGTGTCAGGGTGTACCTGGGAGTGTCAGCGGTGTAGCTGGGAGTGTTGGAGGTGTAACTGGGTGTGTCAGAGGTGTACCCTGGGGTGTCAGAGGTGTCCTGCCAGTGTCAGAGGTGTGTATCTGGTGGTGTTAGGGTGTTCTGGAGTGTCAGAGGTGTGCCTGGGAGTGTCAGGGTGTTGGCTTGGAGTGTTGGAGGTGTAGCTGGGGAGTGTCAAAGGTGTAACTTTGGGAGTGTCAGAGGGTGTACCTGGGGTGAGGAATTTGTCCTAAGTGTCAGGGTGTACCTGGAGAGTGTCAGGGTGTGCCTCAGAGTGTCAGAGGTGTACCTGGGGTTTATGAGGTGTGCCTGGGGTGTCAGTGGTGTGCCTGGGGTGTCAGGGTGTGCCTGGGAGTGTCAGTGGTGTGCCTGGGAGTGGGGTGTACCTGGAAGTGTCAGGAATGTACCTGGGGTGTCTGAGGTGTAACTAAGAGTGTCAGAGGTGTACCTGGGGTGTCAGAGGCCTGGAGTGTCAGAGGTGTACCTGGAAGTTTCAGAAATGTTCCTGGGAGTGTCAAGGTGTACCTGGGGTGTCAGAGGTGTGCCTGGGTGTGTCAGAGATGCACCTGGGAGTGTCAGGTGCAATTATCGAGTGTGCCTGGGTGTGTCAGAGGTGTGCCTGGGGTGTCAGGGTGTACCTGCAGTGTCAGTGGTGGCCTGGCAGTGTCAGGGTGTGCATGGGTGTCTGGGGTGTGCCTGGGGTGTCAGAGGTGTGCTTGGGTTATCAGGTGTGCCTGGGTGTGTCAGGGAGGTGTGCCTGGGGTGTCAGAGGTGTACCTGCCAGTGTCAGAAGGTGCTGTGTCTGGGAGTGTGCAGGGAGGTGTGGGGGTGTGCCTGGGGTGTCAGGGGTGTGCTTGGGGTGTCAGGGGTGCAACTTGGGTGTCTGATGTGTGCCTGGGAGTGTCAGAGTGTGCCTGGGTGTCTGAGGTGTGCCTGGGAGTGTCAGGTTGTGCCTGGGGTGTGCAGGTTGTACCTGGGGTGCCAGAGGTGTGCCTAAGTGTCAGTGGTGTACCTGGGGTGTCAGGTGTAACTGGAGTGTCAGAGGTGTACCTTGGAGTGTCAGAGTGTGCCTGGGGAGTGTCAGGGGTGTGCCTGGGAGTGTCAGTGGTATGCCTGGGGTGTCAGGTGCGTTCAAGGAGTGTCAGAGGTGTGCCTGGGGTGTCAGGGTGCACCTGGGTGGTGTCTGAGGTGTGCCTGGAGTGTCTGAGTGTGCCTGGGAAGGTCTCAGGTGTGCCTGGGAGTGTCAGGTGTGCCTGGGGTGTCAGAGGTGTGCCTGGGGTGTCAGCAGTGTGCACCTGGGAGTGTCAGGGGTGTAACTGGGAGTGTCAGAGATGTGCCTGGGGTATCAGGAGGTGTACCTGGGTGTGTCAGGGTGTGCCTGGGGTGTCAGAGGTGTGCCTGCCAGTGTCAGAGGTGTACCTGGTAGTGTCAGAGGGAGTGCCTGGGGAGTGTCAGGGTGTGCCGGAGTGTCAGGGGTGTACCTGGGGTGTTGGAGGTGTAACTGGAAGTGTCAGAGGTGTACCTCGAAGTGTCAGAGGTGTGCCTGGGGTTTATGAGGTGTGCCTGGGAGTGTCAGTGGGTGTGCCTGGGGTGTCAGGTGTGCCTGGGAGTGTCAGTGGTGTGCCTGGGGTGTCTGAGGTGTGCCTGGAAGTGTCAGAAATGTGCCTGGGGAGTGTCTGAGGTGTGACTAAGAGTGTCAGAGGTGTGCCTGGGGGTGTCTGAGGTGTACTAGGAGTGTCAGGGAGTGTGCCTGGGGAGTGTGGGGTGTGCCTGGGAGTGTCTGGGGTGTGCCTGGGGAGTGTTGAGGGAGTGCCTGGGGCATCAGGGGTGTACCTGGGGAGTGTCAGGGGTGTGCCTGGAAGTGTCAGAGGTGTGCCGGTGTCAGTGGTGTGCCTGGGGTGTGGTGTGCCTGGGGAGTGTCTGGGGTGCACCTAGGAGTGTCAGTGGTGTGCCTGGGGAGTGTCAGGTGCGTACCAGGGAGTGTCAGGGTGCCTGGGGAGTGTCAGAGGTGTGCCTGGGGTGTCATTGGAGTGCCTGGGAGTGTCAGGTGTGCCTGGGAGTGTCAGGGGTGTGCCTGGGAGTGTCAGAGGGTGTGCCTGGGGTGTGGGGTGTGCCTGGGGTGTCTGGCGTGTACCTGGGGAATGTCAGGGTACCTGGGCATCAGAGGTGCCTGGGGGTGTCAGAGGTGTGCCTGGGAGTGTCAGGGTGTGACTGGGGTGTCAGTGGGTACCTGGGGTGTCATTGGTGTGCCTGGGAGTGTCAGAGGTGTACCTGGAAGTGTCAGAGGTGTACCTGGAGTTTCGAAATGTTCCTGGGGTGTCTGAGGTGTGCCTGGGGTGTCAGAGGTGTACCTGGGTGTGTCAGATGCACTGGGGTGTCAGGGGTGTACCTGGAAGTATCAGGTGTACCTGGGTGTGTCAGAGTGTGCCTGGGGTGTCAGAGGTGTGCCTGCCAGTGTCAGTGGTGTGCCTGGTATCAGGGTGTGCATGGGAGTGTCTGGGGTGCTGGGGTTGTCAGAGGTGTGCTTGGGGTATCGGAGGTGTGCCTGCGTGTGTCAGAGGTGTACCTGGGGTGTGAAGGTGCACTGCCAGTGTCAGAGGTGCCTGGCAGTGTCAGAGTGTATGTGGGGTGTCAGAGGTGTGCCGGGGTGTCAGAGGTGTGCTTGGGGATTTCAGAGGTGCAACTTGGTGTCTGGTGTGTACCTGGGAGTGTCAGAGGTGTGCCTGGGAGTGTCAGAGGTGTACCTGGGGTTTCAGAGTTGTACCTGGGAGTGTCGGAGTTGTGCCTGGGAGTGCCAGAGGTGTACCTGGGAGTGTCAGTGGTGTGCCTGGGGTGTCGGAGGTGTAACTGGAGTGTCAGGTGTACTTGGGTGTCAGGGTGTACCTGGGGTGTCAGGGGTGTGCCTGGGGTGTCAGTGGTGTGCCTGGGGAGTGTCAGGGTGCGTTCAAGGGAGTGTCAGGGTGTGCCTGGGGTGTCAGAGGTGCACCTGGTGGTGTCTGAGGTGTGCCTGGGGAGTGTCTGAGGTGTGCCTGGGGTGTCTGGGGTGTGTGCCTGGGGTGTCAGGTTGTGCCTGGGGAGTGACAGGGTGTGCCTGGGGTGTCTGAGGGTGTGCTTGTCAGTGTCTGAGGGTGTGCCTGGCAGTGTCAGCGGTGTGCCTGGAGAGTCAGGAGGTGCCTGGGAGTCAGGGGTGCCTTGTCAGAGGTGTGCCTGGGAGTGTCAGAGGTGTGCCTGGGAGCGTCAGAGGGGTACTGGGAGCTTCAGGGGACTACCTCGGAGTGTCAGAGGTGTGCCTGGTAGTGTCAATGGTGTGCCTGGGGTGTCAGAGGTGTGCCTGGAAGTGTCAGGGGTGTGCCTCGAAGTGTCAGAGGTGTGCCTGGGGAGTGTCTGAGGTGTGCCTGGGGTGTCAGTGGTGTGCCTGGGAGTGTCAGGGGTGTGCCTGGGGTGTCAGTGGTGTGCCTGGGGAGTGTCTGGGGTGTGCCTGGAGTGTCAGAATGTGCCTGGGGTGTCTGGGGTGTGCCTGGGTGTCAGAGGTGTGCCTGGGTGTCAGGGGTGTGCCTGGGGTGTCAGCGGTGTAACTGGGGTGTGAGGATGTGCCTGGGGTGTCGGAGGTGTGCCTGGGTGTGTGTGTCAGAGGGTGTGCCTGGGGTGCCAGATGCCTGCCAGTGTCAGAGTGTGCCTGGTGGTGTCAGAGGTGTGCCTGGGGTGTCAGAGGTGTACATGGGGTGTCGGGGTGTGCCTGTGGTGTCGGCGGTGTATCTGGGAGTGTCAGAGGTGCTCTGGGTGTCAGAGGTGTGCCTGGGGTGTCGGGGTGTGCCTGGGATTGTCAGGGGTGTACCGGAGTGTCAGGGGTGTGCCTGTGAATTGTATCTGGGAGTGTCAGAGGTGTACCTGGGAGTGTCAGAGATGTACCTGGCAGTGTCAGAGGTGTGCCTGGGAGTGTCTGAGTGTGCCTGGGAGTGTCAGCGGTGTGCCTGGGGAGTGTCAGAGGTATGCCTGGGGTATCAGAGGTGTGCCTGGGAGTGTCAGAGGTGTACCTGGGGTTTCAGGGGTGTGCCTGGGAGTGTCAGAGGTGTGCCTGGGAGTGTCAGCGGTGTGCCTGGGAGTGTCAGGTATGCCTGGGAGTATCAGAGGTGTGCCTGGGAGTGTCAGAGGTGTGCCTGGGGTGTGTGTGGTGTACCTGGTGGTGTCTGGGAGGTGTGCCTGGGGTGCAGAGGTGTGCCTGGGAGTGTCAGTGGTGAGCCTGGGTGTCAGGGGTGTGCCTGGGGAATGTCTCAGGTGTGCCTGGGGTGTGTGAGGGGTTGCCTGGGTGTGTCAGAGGTGTACCTGGGGTGTCAGGGGTGTGCCTGCCAGTGTCAGGGAGGTGTGCCTGGTAGTGTCAGAGGTGTACCTGGGGTGTCAGGGGTGTGCCTGGGAGTGTCAGGGGTGTAACTGGGGTGTTGGAGGTGTACCTGGGAGTGTCAAGGTGTACCTGGGAGTGTCAGAGGTGTGCCTGGGAGTGTCAGGGGTGTGCCTGGGGAGTGTCAGAGGTGTGCCTGGGAAGTGTCAGGGTGTGCCTCGAAGTGTCAGAGGTGTGCCTGGGAGTGTCATGAGGGTGTGCCTGGGAGTGTCAGTGGTGTGCCTGGGGATTGTCAGGGGTGTGCCTGGGAGTGTCAGTGGTGTGCCTGGGGTGTCTGGGAGTGTGCCTGGAAGTGTCAGAAATGTGCCTGGGGTGTCTGGGGTGTGCCTAAGGTGTCAGGGTGTGCCTGGGGAGTGTCTGAGGTGTGCCTGGGAGTGTCAGAGGTGTGCCTGGGGTGTCAGAGGTGTGCCTGGGGTGTCTGGGGTGTGCCTGGGGTGTTAGAGGGTGCCTGGGGCATCAGAGGTGTAACTGGGATGTCAGAGGTGTACCTGGAAGTGTCAGAGGTGTGCCTGGGAGTGTCAGCGGTGTGCCTGGGGGTGTCAGAGGTGTACCAGGGGAGTGTCAGAGGTGTGCCTGGGAGTGTCTGACGTGTACCTGAGAGTGTCAGAGGAGTGCCTGGGGAGCATCAGAGGGAGCACTGGGGTGTCAGAGGTGTGCCTGGGGAGTGTCAGAGGTGGCACTGGGAGTGTCAGTGGTGTACCTGGGGAGTGTCATTGGTGTGCCTGGGAGTGTCAGAGGTGTGCCTGGAAGTGTCAGAGGTGTACCTGGAAGTTTCAAAATGTTCCTGGGGAGTGTCTGAGGTGTGCCTGGAGTGTCAGAGGTGTGCCTGGGGTGTCAGAGAGTGCACCTGGGGTGTCAGGGGTGTGCCTGGATGTGTCAGGTGTGCCTGGGTGTGTCAGAAGTGTGCCTGGGAGTGTCAGAGGTGTGCCTGCCAGTGTCAGTGGTGTGCCTGGCAGTGTCAGAGGTGTGCATGGGAGTCTGAGGTGTGCCTGGGGAGTGTCAGGGTGTGGTAGTATCGGAGGTGTGCCTGGGTGTGTCAGGGGTGTGCCTGGGGTGTGAGGTGTACCTGCCAGTGTCAGAGGTGTGCCTGGCAGTGTCAGAGGTGTGCATGGGGAGTGTCTGAGGTGTGCCTGGGGTGTCAGAGGTGTGCGTGGGAGTGTCAGAGGTGCAACTTGGAGTGTCTGATGTGTGCCTGGGGTGTCAGGGGTGTGCCTGGGGGTGTCTGGGGTGTGCCTGGGGTGTCAGAGTTGTGCCTGGGGAGTGTCAGGTGTGCCGGGTGCCAGGGTGTGCCTAGGGTGTCAGTGGTGGCCTGGGTGTCGGGTGTAACTGGGGGTGTCAGAGGTGTACCTTGGAGTGTCAGAGGTGTGCCTGGGGTGTCAGGGGTGTACCTGGGAGTGTCAGTGGTATACCTGGGAGTGTCAGGTGCGTTCCAGAGTGTCAGAGGTGTGCCTGGTGTCAGAGGTGCACCTGGGGAGTGTCTGAGTGTGCCTGGGAGTGTCTGAGGTGTACCTGGGGAGTGTCTGAGTGTGCCTGGGGTGTCAGAGTTGTACCTGGGAGTGACAGAGGTGTGCCTGGGGTGTCTGAGGTGTGCCTGTGTGTCTGGGGTGTGTTTGGCAGTGTCAGCGGTGTGCCTGGGGAGTGTCAGCGGTGTGCCTGGGAGAGTCAGAGGGGTGCCTGGGAGTGTCAGGGGTGTGCCTGGGGGTGTCAGAGGTGTGCCTGGGAGTCAGAGGATGCCTGGGCTTCAGAGGACTACCTCGAGTGTCAGAGGTGTGCCTGGTAGTGTCAATGGGTGTGCCTGGGAGTGTCAGAGGTGCCTGGAAGTGTCAGAGGTGTGCCTCGAGTGTCAGGGTGTGCCTGGGGTGTCTGGAGGTGTGCCTGGGGTGTCAGTGGTGTGCCTGGGAGTGTCAGGGGTGTGCCTGGGGTGTCAGTGGTGCTGGAGTGTGGGGTGTGCCTAGGAGTGTCAGAGGTGTGCCTGGGGAGTGTCAGGGGTGTGCCTGGGAATTGTCAGCGGTGTAACTGGGAGTGTCAGAGATGTACCTGGGGTATCGGAGGTGTGCCTGGGTGTGTCAGGGAGGTGTGCCTGGGGAGTGTCAGGGGTGTGCCTGCTAGTGTCAGAGGTGTGCCTGGTAGTGTCAGAGGTGTACCTGGAGTGTCAGAGGTGTACAGGAGTGTCAGGGTTGTACCTGTGGTATCGGTGTATCTGGAGTGTCAGGGTGTGCCTGGGGTGTCAGAGGTGTGCCTGGGAGTGTCAGGGTGTACCTGGGATTGTCAGGGGTGCCTGGAGTGTCAGGGTTGTGCCTGTGATATCAGCGGTGTATCTGGGAGTGTCAGAGGTGTACCTGGATGTGAAGATGTACCTGGCAGTGTCAGAGGTGTACCTGGGAGTGTCTGGTGTGCCTGGGGTGTCAGCGGTGTGCCTGGGAGTGTCAGAGGTATGCCTGGGGATTATCAAGTGTGCCTGGGAGTGTCAGGGGTGTACCTGGGAGTTTCAGGGGTGTACCTGGGGTGTCAGAGGTGTACCGAGTTGTGATTGCACCTAGTGTCAGAGGTATGCCTGGGAGTATCAGAGGTGTGCCTGGGAGTGTCAGAGGTGTGCCTGGGGGTGTGTGGTGTGCCTGGGGTGTCTGGGGTGTGCCTGGGGTGCCAGAGGTGTGCCTGGGGTGTCAGTGGTGAACCTGGGGAGTGTCAGAGGTGTGCCTGGGAATGTCTCAGGTGTGCCTGGGGGTATGAGGTACCTGCAGTGTCAGACGTGTGTGCCTGGGTGTGGATGTGCCTGGTTTCAGAGATGTCCAGGGTGGCTGATGTGTACAGGGTGTCAGAGTTGTGCCTAGGACTGTCAGAGGTATACTGGGGGTGTCAGAGGTGTACCTGGAGTGTCAGGGGTGTACAGGATGTGTGAGGTGTGCCTGGGTGTCTGGGGTGTGGGTGTCTGACGTGTGCCTGGGGGTGCCAGGGTGTGCCTGGGAGTGTCAGTGGTGTGCCTGGGGTGTCGGAGGTGTGACTGGGAGTGTCAAGGTGTACCTGGGGTGTCAGAGGTGTGCCTGGGGAGTGTCAGGGGTGTGCCTGGGATTGTCAGGGGGTGTACCTGGGAGTGTCAGGGTGTGCCTGGGGTGTCAGAGGTGTGCCTGGGGAGTGTCAGTGGTGTGCCTGGGGAGTGTCAGTGGTGTGCCTGGGGAGGTCTGAGGTGTGCCTGGGGTGTCTGAGGTGTGCCTGGGGAGTGTCAGAGTTGTACCTGGGAGTGTCAGAGGTGTGCCTGGGGTGTCTGAGGTGTGCCTGTCAGTGTCTGAGGTGTATTTGGCAGTGTCAGCAGTGTGCCTGGGAGTGTCAGCAGTGTACCTGGGAGAGTCAGAGGTGTGCCTGGGAGTGTCAGAGGTGTGCCTGGGGTGTCAGGGGTGTGCCTGGGGGCGTCAGAGGGGTACCTGGGGCTTCAGAGGGTACCTGAGGTGTCAGAGGTGTGCCTGGGAGTGTCAGTGGGTGTACCTGGGGTGTCAGAGGTGTGCCTGGAAGTGTCAGAGGTGTGCCTCGAAGTGTCAGAGGTGTGCCTGGGAGTGTCTGGGGTGTACCTGGGGGTGTCAGTGGTGTGCCTGGGAGTGTCAGGGGTGTACCTGGGAGTGTCAGTGGTGTGCACGGTGTCTGAGGTGTGCCTAGGAGTGTCAGAGGTGTGCCTGGGAGTGTCAGGGTGTACCTGGGGGTGTCAGCGGTGTAACTGGGAGTGTCAGGGTGTACCTGGGAATTATCAGGTGTACCTGGGTGTGTCAGAGGTGTGCCTGGGAGTGTCAGGGGTGTACCTGCTAGTGTCAGTGGTGTGCCTGGGAGTGTCAGAGGTGTGCCTGGGAGTGTCAGAGGTGTGCATGGGAGTGTCAGGGTTGTGCCTGTGAGTATCAGCAGTGTCTGGGAGTGTCAGAGGTGTACCTGGGAGTGTCAGAGGTGTACCTGGGAGTGTCAGGGTGTACCTGGGTTGTCAGGGGTGTGCCTGGAGTGTCAGGGTGTACCTGTGATATCAGCAGTGTGTCTGGGAGTGTCAGAGGGTGTACCTGGGAGTGTCAGAGATGCCTGTGTCAGAGGTGTGCTGGGGAGTGTTCTGGGGTGTACCTGGGAGTGTCAGAGGTGTGCCTGGAGTGTCAGAGGTGTGCCTGGGAGTGTCAGGGTGTACCTGGGGAGTGTCAGAGGTGTACCTGGGAGGTTTCAGGGTGTGCCTGGGAGTGTCAGAGGTGTGCTGGGGAGTGTCAGGGTGTGCCTGGGAGTGTCAGAGGGTGTGCCTGGGGAGTATCAGAGGTGTACCTGGGAGTGTCAGAGGTGTGCTCGGGTGTGTGGTGTGCCTGGGGTGTGAGGTGGCCTGGGGTGTCAGAGGTGTACCTGGGAGTGTCAGTGTGGTGAACAGGGGTGTCAGAGGTGTACCTGGGGTGTCTAGGTGTGCCTGGGAGTGTATGAGGAGTACCTGCAGTGTCAGAGGTGTGCCTGGGGTGTCTGGGGTGTGCCTGGGGTGTCAGAGATGTGCCTGGGAGTGGCAGATGTGGCCCTAGGGGTGTCAGGGTGTACTTGGGTCTGTCAGAGGTGTGCCTGGAGTGTCTGGGTGTGCCTGGGGTGTCTGACGTGTGCCTGGGGTGCCAGAGGTGTGCCTGGGTGTCAGTGGTGTGCCTAGGAGTGTCGGAGGTGTACCTGGGAGTGTCAAATGTGTGTACCTTGGGAGTGTCAGGGTGTGCCTGGGTGTCAGGGTGCACAGGTTGTCAGGGGTGTGCCTGGGGAGTGTCAGAGGTGTGCCTGGGAGTGTCAGAGGTGTGCCTGGGGAGTGTCGTGGTGTACCTGGGGAGTGTCAGTGGTGTACCTGGGAGGTCTCAGGTGTGCCTGGGGTGTCTGAGGTGTGCCTGGGGTGTCAGGGTGTGACCTGGGGTGTGCCTGGGAGTGTCAGAGGTGTGCCTGGGGTGTCAGAGGTGTACCTGGGAGTGTCAGGTATGCCTGGGTGTGTCAGAGGTGTACCTGGCAGTGTCAGAGTGTGCCTGGGAGTGTCAGAGAGTGCCTGGTGTGGGGTGTACCTGGGAGTGTCAGGGTGTACGCCTGGGAGTGTCGGAGGTGTAACTGGGAGTGTCAGGTGTGCCTGGGGTGTCAGAGGTGTACCTGGGAGTGTCAGAGGTGTGCCTGGGAGTGTCAGAGGTGTGCCTGGGAGTGTCTGAGGGTGTGCCTGGGGTGTCAGCAGTGTGCCTGGGAGTGTCAGGGTATGCCTGGGGTATCAGGTGCCTGGGAGTGTCAGGGGTGTGCCTGGGAGTTCAGGGTGTGCCTGGGGTGTGTGTACCAAGTGTCAGCGGTGTGCCTGGGAGTGTCAGGGGTATGCCTGGGGTATCAGGAGTGTGCCTGGGAGTGTCAGTGTGCACAGGTGTGTGTGGTGTGCCTGGGGTGTCAGGGGTGTGCCTGGGGTGCAGAGGGTGTACCTGGGGAGTGTCAGTGGTGTACCTGGGAGTGTCAGAGGTGTACCTGGGAGTGTCTCAGGTGTGCCTGGGAGTGTATGAGGGAGTGCCTGGGGTGTCAGAGGTGTGCCTGGGGTGTCTGGGGTGTGCCTGGGGAGTGTCAGAGATGTGGGGAGTGTCAGATGTGCCTGGGAGTGTCAGAGGGGTGTACCTGGGATGTCAGAGGTATACCTGGGAGTATCAGAGGTGTACCGGAGTGTCAGAGGTGTGCCTGGGGAATGTGTGAGAGTGTGCACCAGTGTCTGAGGTGTACCTAGGGGTGAGTGTACTGGGGTGTCAGAGGTGTGCCTGGGGTGTCAGTGGTGTGCCTGGTGTCGGAGGTGTACCTGGGAGTGTCAAGGTGTACCTGGGGTGTCAGAGGATTGGCCTGGGAGTGTCAGGGGTGTACCTGGGAGTGTCAGGGGTGTACCTGGGAGTGTCAGAGGTGTGCCTGGGGTGCCAGAAGTGCCTGGATGGTGGTGTGCCTGGGGTGTCAGTGGTGTGCCTGGGGAGGTCTGGGGTGTGCCTGGGGTGTCAGAGGTGTGCCTGGGGAGTGTCAGAGGTGTGCCCTGGGGAGTGTCAGGGGTGTGCCTGGAGTGTCTGGTGTGCCTGTCAGTTGCGCCTGGGGTGTCGTGGTGCTGGGATGTGTGGTGTGCCTGGGAGTCAGGGGTGCCTGGGGAGTGTCAGAGGTGTGCCTGGGTTGAGAGTGTACCTGGGAGTGTCAGAGGGTGTACCTGGGAGTGAGGACACTCAGATGTCAGAGTGTGCCTGGGAGTGTCAATGGTGTACCTGGGGTGTGGGGTGTGCCTGGAGGTGTCAGAGGTGTGCCTGGGAAGTGTCAGAGAGGTGTGCCTGGGGTGTCTGAGGTGTACCTGGGGTGTCAGTGGTGTGCCTGGGGTGTCAGGGGCAGGTGTGGTGGTGTGCCTGGGGAGTGTCAGAGGGTGCTGGAGTGTCAGAGGTGTGCCTGGGGTGTCAGGGGGTGTACCTGGGAGTGTCAGAGGTGTGACTGGGAGTGTCAGAGGTGCCTGGGGTGTCGGAGGTGTGCCTGGGTGTGTCAGAGGTGTGTGCCTGGGGTGTCAGGTGCGTGCCTAGTGTCAGGAGGTGTGCCTGGAGGGTTCAGGAGTGTGCCTGGGAGTGTCAGAGGTGTACCTGGGAGTGTCAGGTTGTACCTGGGAGTGTCGGCGGTGTGCCTGGGAGTGTCAGAGGTGTGCCTGGGAGTGTCAGAGGTGTGCCTGGGGTGTGGGTGTGCCTGGGATTTGTCAGGGGTGTGCCTGGGAGTGTCGGTGTGCACAGTGTCGGCAGTGTATCTGGGAGTGTCAGAGGTGTGCCTGGGAGTGTCAGAGATGTACCTGGCGTGTCAGAGGTGTGCCTGGGAGTGTCTGAGTGTGCCTGGGGAGTGTCAGCGGTGTGCCTGGGAGTGTCAGAGGTGTGCCTGGGGTATCAGAGGTGTGCCTGGGGGTGTCAGAGGTGTGCCTGGGAGTTTCTGGGGGGTGCTTGGGAGTGTCTGAGGTGTGCCTGGGAGTGTCAGAGGTGTACCTGGGAGTGTCAGAGGTATGCCTGGGAGTGTCAGAGGTGTGCCTGGGGTGTCAGAGGGTGTGCCTGGGGTGTGTGGTGTGCCTGGGGTGTCAGAGGTGTGCCTGGGGTGACAGAGGTGTGCCTGGGGTGTCAGAGGTGTACCTGTCAGTGGTGCACCTGGGGTGTCAGGAGGTGTAACTGGGAGTGTCAGAGGTGTGCAGGTGTCAGGGAGTGTACCTGGGAGTGTCAGAGGTGTACCTGGGGTGTGTCAGTGTGTGCCTGGGAGTGTCAGGTGCATTCAGGAGTGTCAGAGGTGTGCCTGGAGTGTCAGAGGTGTGCACTGGGTGTCGAGGTGCCTGGGTGTCTGTGTGTGTGCCTGGGGTGTCTGAGGTGTGCCTGGGGTGTCAGAGGTGTGCCTGGGGTGGCAGGGGTGTGCCTGGGGTGTCTGGGGTGTGCCTGGGAGTGTCTGAGGTGTACCTGGGAGTGTCAGAGGTGTGCCTGGGGGTGTCAGGGTGTGCCTGGGAGTGTCAGGGGAGGTGTCAGAGGTGTGCCTAGTGTCAGAGGTGTGCCTGGGGAGTGTCAGAGAGTTGCCTGGGGAGCTGAGGGTGCCTCGGGAGTGTCAGAGGTGTACCTGGGAGTGTCAATGGTGTGCCTGGGGAGTGTCAGAGGTGTACCTCAAAGTGTCAGAGGGTGTGCCTGGGAGTGTCAGAGGTGTGCCTGGGAGTGTCTGAGGTGTGCCTGGGGTGTCAGTGGTGTGCCTGGGGTGTCAGGGGGTGTGCCTGGGAGTGTCGGTGGTGTGCCTGGGGTGTCTGAGGTGTGCCTGGAGTGTCAGAGTGTGCAAGTGTCAGAGGTGTGCCTGAGTGTCAGAGGTGTGCCTGGGGTGTCAGGGGTGTGCTTGGGAGTGTCAGTGGTGTGACTGAGTGTCAGAGGTGTGCCTGGGGAGTGTCGGTGTGCCTGGGTGTGTCAGAGGTGTACCTGGGGGTGTCAGAGGTGTGCCTGGGAGTGTCAGAGGTGTACCTGGTAGTGTCCAGAGGTGTGCCTGGGGTGTCAGAGGTGTGCCTGGGAGTGTCAGGGGTGTACCTGTAATTATCAGCGGTGTATCTGGGAGTGTCAGAGGTGCCTGGGAGTGTCAGGGGTGTGCCTGGGAGTGTCAGGGGTGTGCCTGGGATGTCATGGGTGGTGCCTGGGAGTGTCAGGGGAGTGTGCCTGTAGTGTCGGAGGTGTATCTGGGAGTGTCAGAGGTGTGCCTGGGAGTGTCAGAGGTGTGCCTGGGAGTGTCAGAGGTGTACTGGGGAGTGTCTGAGGTGTGCCTGGGGTGTCAGCAGTGTGCCTGGGGAGTGTCAGAGGTGTGCCTGGGAGTGTCAGAGGTGTGCCTGGGAGTGTCAGAGGTGTGCCTGGGAGTTTCAGGGGTGTGCCTGGGAGTGTCAGAGGTGTGCCTGGGGAGTGTCAGGGTGTGCCTGGGGAGTGTCAGAAGTATGCCTGGGGTATCAGAGGTGTACCTGGGAGTGTCAGAGGTGTGCCTGGGGTGTCAGTGGTGAACTTGGAGTGTCAGAGGTGTGCCTGGGGAACCATGAAGTGTGCTTGGGAATGTCTGGGGTGTGCCTGGCGGTGTTGAGAGGGTGCCTGGGGCATCAGGGGTGTGCCTGGGGGTGTGGCAATGCA
>NW_024753158.1:0-11710 GCF_018991925.1 Homarus americanus
CTTCCCTCCTTCATAATTCCTCTCCATCTCTCCCTCTATTCCTTCCTTCATCACCATCATATAAAATCATACTCGCTTCCCCCCTCCCTCCTCCCCCCCCAAAAAAAAATATTCATCCCAACTTAAAAATTCACGTTTCCTGGCCACTGAGATCACCTACCCTGACCTTACCTTTACTTTGACCTGACCTGACCTCTCCCGAATGATGCCTTATACCTTATACCCAAACGATATATACCCATACACCAAATGAAACTCGAAGAGACTGACTATAATGTGTGTGTGTGGATATTAATCTGTTATTATTCAATCAAAAGTTTATAAGGTTTTACAAAGTTGTTTTCATTTTAATGTGGACTGGAGACCCTGTATAATATAAGTTGACTAATACTATACTTATGAGTGGGAGTAAACACTAATTCACATCTCTCTCTCTCTCTCTCCAGTCTATTTCCCTCGTCTACTCTCTCAATAATATCTTTCTCTCAATCTACATCTCTCTCTTTCTGTCTTTCTCTCTCCCAGAATGTCAACAGTGAGTAAATATAAATAACCACACGATTTTACAGAATAGGGATATATATGTGTTAGAGAGAGAGAGAGAAAGAGAGAGAGAGAGAGAGATAAACTAACCATGGGACCTGATCTATCACTCATTTGAACGTAACCTAACCTAACCTCAACTATGCTTACAGAACCATTCCCCTCCGTTCCTCCCCGCCTCCTCGGCCCCCCCAGCCCTTGACTGTAGGAGGAATGGGCGAGATAGGGCAGGAAAGGTCAACTGGGTGAGTATACACAAGGTCAACACAGGTCAGGATCCAAGAGGTACAGATCTCCGTGAGTCATGGTGGTCATACTATATAATTGTACTGTAGAAGGTATTGTTTCTCTCTCTCTCTCTCTCTCTCTCTCTCTCTCTCTCTCAGATAACCCCCAAGTTTGTTATGACTCTTCCTGGACAGTGTATTTTTATCTTCAAATAGGATATGTTATCGTGTATCTCTTGTTAGAACGAGGGAACAAATAATTTATTGAATAATGGCAGGTTGAGGGAGAGGGCGATGTACTCTACAGAACTAAACAAATAATTTTTTGGAAATACATTGTTTTTAACATTCAGTGCCATAATATTCTGACTTCTACTGTTTAACTATAATCTGCCTACGCGACCGTTCACGGGATGAATATGGGTGCACAATAAACTAGCCGCTGTATGTGGCAAAATTCAAAAGCGGATCCCCGCCTTTTTTATTACATACTAGGAAACATCTCACACACACACACACACACGTATAGATGATCAGTAAGGAGGAGCCTCGACCTGAGCCCTGACAGAACGTTACAGGTGTACTATTTCGTCAGGCCGCGGTTAGGAAGTATATGAGAGTGATTTTGGAAGTTACATTTATGTTCCATATAGCATATTTATGGTTTATGTGTGTGTGTGTGTGTGTGTGTGTGTGTGTGTGTGTGTGTGTGTGTGTCTATCTGTCTGTAATTATGTTAGCTTATGTTTGGTTAGATATTAGTTGGAGTAAGTTGTCGTGGAGATTTGTCAGGTTAGGTTAGATTAGATGAGGTTAGGTTGTGTTAGATTAGGTTAGTTATTAGTTGGAGTAAGCTGGAGTTAAGATTCTTCTGGATATACAAAACACTAAAGTTATTATCCAGCGTAATCCTCCCACACACCCCAGCAAAATGATTCACAGTGGAGACTGATTAAAGAATGCTTGTGTTGTGATAATAATTCCTCTTATTGATTAACGAACTTTAAATAAAATGGAACAAGGTTGAGTGATGGTTGTTGAACTGATATAGAAATGTTAAGTGGTAGTAGATATAGTGTAAAATAAGTCATTGAGTGATACTGTAGTTGTGTAGTACCCAAGTTTGGTTCACTTGTATGTTACTGAGGAAATTATTCAATCAGGATTTTTTTACAAGGATGATTGGTGTACCTGAAGTTGATGATCGTTTTTTTCTTTTTCTTTTTTATTATTGTAATGGTTGCCCCTCCTGTAATGAGAATGGCCAGGCCCAAGGGCCACCTAGGCGTGAATTTGTTTAAGGTGTTGAAGCTGTCGCCAACACAACAACCACACCCTGAGTTAATGAGCTGAGTGACCCAGTGTCAAGGAATAGTCCGTGGCCAACTGCACTGGCTAACCATTACCCCGTAACACAACGCGCGAATCGATTAACATCCATGTCCCCAATTACTGTTGGGTAGATAGAGGTAAATGACGCAAAGGAACTTGCTCATGGTCTCACCCTGCCCGGAAATGGAACCCGGGTTCATTCGCTTGCGAGGCGAGCAAGCTGACAATTACACCTTGTGTTGCCAACGTACATACACACACACACACACACACGTCTCCTGACGTAGATATGAGAGAAAGAGAGAGAGAGAGAGAGAGAGATCTAAGCAGCTTATTATCATCCTACACCAACAGGAAGCGACAGACAGACAGACAGACACATCACAACCACCAAGTTTTTCTCAAATTAACATAATCTCTTGTCGTCGTGTCCGTGTGGCTGTCGTGTTTGTCAATCCAGCAATTTCTCTTCTTTCTTCTCTCATGATTATTTCTTCTTTTATTTAATTTTTTTGTTGATTTTCGTCTTCATTTCTTCATTTAAAATTTTCGTGATTTCTTTCCTTCCCTCTATCCTTCTTTCTTTCCTTCCCTCTATCCTTCGCTCTTTCCTCGCCATCCTCTTTATTTTCACCCTTCCATCATCTTTATCAATTTTTCAATTTTCCCTGTCTCCTTCCTCCCTTCCTTTTCCTATTCTCATCTTTCCTTCAACCTTCCCTCCTTCATAATTCCTCTCCATCTCTCCCTCTATTCCTTCCTTCATCACCATCATATAAAATCATACTCGCTTCCCCCTCCCCCCCCCAAAAAAAAAATATTCATCCCAACTTAAAAATTCACGTTTCCTGGCCACTGAGATCACCTACCCTGACCTTACCTTTACTTTGACCTGACCTGACCTCTCCCGAATGATGCCTTATACCTTATACCCAAACGATATATACCCATACACCAAATGAAACTCGAAGAGACTGACTATAATGTGTGTGTGTGGATATTAATCTGTTATCATTCAATCAAAAGTTTATAAGGTTTTACAAAGTTGTTTTCATTTTAATGTGGACTGGAGACCCTGTATAATATAAGTTGACTAATACTATACTTATGAGTGGGAGTAAACACTAATTCACCTCTCTCTCTCTCTCTCTCTCTCTCTCTCTCTCTCTCTCTCTCTCTCTCTCTCTCTCTCTCTCTCTCTCTCTCTCTCTCCAGTCTATTTCCCTCGTCTACTCTCTCAATAATATCTTTCTCTCAATCTACATCTCTCTCTCTCTCTCTTTCTCTCTCCCAGAATATCAACAGTGAGTAAATATAAATAACCACACGATTTTACAGAATAGGGATATATATGTGTTAGAGAGAGAGAGAGAGAGAGAGAGAGAGATAAACTAACCATGGGACCTGATCTATCACTCATTTGAACCTAACCTAACCTAACCTCAACTATGCTTACAGAACTATTCCCCTCCGTCCCCCCCCCGTAGGCCCCCCAGCCCTTGACTGTAGGAGGAATGGGCGAGATAGGGCAGGAAAGGTCAACTGGGTGAGTATACACAAGGTCAACAGAGGTCAGGAGCCAAGAGGTACAGATCTCCGTGGGTCATGGTGGTCATACTATATAACTGTACTGTAGAAGGTATTGTTTCTCTCTCTCTCTCTCTCTCTCTCTCTCTCTCTCTCACATAACCCCCAAGTTTGTTATGACTCTTCCTAGACAGTGTATTTTTATCTTCAAATAGGATATGTTATCGTGTATCTCTTGTTAGAACGAGGGAACAAATAATTTATTGAATAATGGCAGGTTGAGGGAGAGGGCGATGTACTCTACAGAACTAAACAAATAATTTTTGGGAAATACATTTTTTTTAACATTCAGTGCCATAATATTCTGACTTCTACTGTTTAACTATAATCTGCCTACGCTACCGTTCACGGGATGAATGTGGGTGCACAATAAACTAGCTGCTGTATGTGGCAAAATTCAAAAGCGGATCCCCGCCTTTTTTATTACATACTAGGAAACATCTCACACACACACACACGTATAGATGATCAGTAAGGAGGAGCCTCGACCTGAGCCCTGACAGAACGTTACAGGTGTACTATTTCGTCAGGCCGCGGTTAGGAAGTATATGAGAGTGATTTTGGAAGTTATATTTATGTTCCATACAACATATTTATGGTTTATGTGTGTGTGTGTGTGTGTGTGTGTGTGTGTGTGTGTGTGTGTGTGTGTGTGTGTGTCTGTCTGTCTGTAATTATATTAGCTTATGTTTGGTTAGTTATTAATTGGAGTAAGTTGTCGTGGAGATTTTTCAGGTTAGGTTAGATTAGATTATGATAGGTTGTGTTAGATTAGGTTAGTTATTAGTTGGAGTAAACTGGAGTTAAGATTCTTCTGGATATACAAAACACTAAAGTTATTATCCAGCATAATCCTCCCACACACCCCAGCAAAATGATTCACAATGGAGACTGATTAATGAATGCTTGTGTTGTGATAATAATTCCTCTTATTGATTAACGAACTTTAAATAAAATGGAACAAGGCTGAGTGATGGTTGTTGAACTGATATAGAAATGTTAAGTGGTAGTAGATATAGTGTAAAATAAGTCATTGAGTGATACTGTAGTTGTGTAGTACCCAAGTTTGGTTCACTTGTATGTTACTGATGAAATTATTCAATCAGGCTTATTGTCTGACAGGTACCGTCTCTCTTATGGCATTTGGCTGAATTAAGGTATTAAGTTTTCATAAATTTTAAACTATTACACTGTGGTTATATTACGACATATTAAACGATCACATTGTCTATATAACGACATATCACCAATACAATAAAATATATAGTTTTTGTATATGTTTATCGCTACACATTATTTATGTGTTTCTGAATAACATAGCTGATTAATCAATGTTATTTATCACATATCACTTTAATAAATATTTCAGCTTTCCTAACCTTATATAACATGTTTACCATCACGTGACACAGACAGACTCTCTCTCTGAGGTAAAACGGAGTTAGATACACGTCTCTCTCTCTCTCTCTCTCTCTCTCTCTCTCTCTCTCTCTCATGATCTGACATAACTCTTGGAAACTTCTGAATTAAACACCAGTAATATATCTTTGTACGATAGTTCCCCTTATGTTGTTAAATATGTATAAACTATTGAGAAATAATTAACAAAATAGTTACGTAACATCAAGTGTGTGTGTGTGTGTGTGTGCGCGTAATAAGGAGGACTAACAATCTTCACCTTACTGTAAGATCCTCCCACTTCACTACACATATCAACAGTAATCTGAAAATAAACCAGAGTAGAACATGTTCCCGCCTTGTTATCCTGTTAATTACGTTTGCGTGTCAATTGGTCGTTAACACCACCAGGTAACGTAATTACTAACGAAGTAATTTTATCTTCGAGGATTGTAATGCATGTTCCATTATTCTTAATTCCTTTGACCAGACCACCAAATTGTTTCGCGCAGGTAATGATGATACAGGTGGACAGTTATGTTATGTATTTAAAAACGAAAATTTCATATGGTGCCGGAGTGTGTGTGTGTGTGTGTGAGTGTGTGTGTGTGTGTGTGTGTGTGTGTGTGTGTGTGTAGGTAGGTCAACAGCAGAGGTAGTGAAGCTTCTTGTCATAAACCATGTACACCTCCCTCCTATTCTGTGTATTACATGTTAGTTGTGTCTTTATCGTGTTGGTCATTTATCACTTATAAGTTAACACCCCCCCCCGTATTGTTATTTTGTTCTACTCATTCTCTTACACTTATTTCTCTACGTACTTAGGAGTCACATTGAGTAAATCTTTTTCTATTTAATATTTTAGGTTTTACATATTCGTGCATAGGATCTTTACTCATTACTAAATCTTACCTTTATATATAGGACAATTTCCCCCATAATTACGAACTTTTACTTCAATACATCAACGTTTTGTCCGTAAATTGTTTTTGGTTATTTCTTACACCCAAAATAATTAAGTTACGATTTATTTTGAAGTTCATCGGGAATGTAGTTTATAAATATCACCACTTGATTGTTAGGTTAAGTTAGGTTAAGTTAGGTTAGGTTAGGTTAGGTTAAGTTAAGTTTGGCCGTAGGTATAGTGTCTGGCCCGGTGAGCGAGGTATGGCTGTGAAAACGGGTCACAGTTTTATTTATCTCAAGTTGTTTATTTCTATTTTATAAACTAAAAGGAGTCAACAACATTTTCTTTATACACCAGTGTACAGTATAGTACGAGTATACAGTGTTGTGTATGGTGTATAACGAGGCCGCTCCTGTGTATGATGTCTTTGTCTTGTTGTGTATGTCTGTATTGTTACTCGTATGATGTACTGTAGGTAGGGTTGCCATCACTCAGTTTAAGATAACTTTAATCGCTAGATTTAAGGTCCCCTAAAAATGTTGTCGGTCGCTGTTCATAATTCAATCTGTCAACTCTGATTGGATCTAATTTCATGGATCTCTAGTTATTATCAATCATCTCTTTATTTTTTATGACAATTCGTGAAACTTTACATTTTAGTTTTTAATTAGTTTTTCGCTCAGTGAATCTCATTTGTCTCTTGAAATTTAACTTCTGTTTGATTCTTGACGTAATTATCTGACGTGGTACTTTATTTTATTATTGTTAAGTTTACACTCACACACACACACACACCGTCTCTCTCACTCTGTTGTTTAAGGTGAGAAAGTGTGAGAAAGTTTACACACATTAGGTGGGAAAATGTTCCTCACTTTGCGGGCCTCGATAGGGTAAATGATCTCATCTCGTGTCCCCAGAGTGAAGAAAAACGTCTCGTGTTTGAGTCGGTGAGGCAGCAAACGTTCCTTCCGCTGTGAGCTGAGAGTTAAGCTAAAGTGCCTGGATACATACATACAAACATCGTTGTTCAGATAGATATTCAGTAAAATCGTATTACATGTTCACAATGATTCAGCACGTACTGTATAAACAATATACATACTGTAGACAGTGTAGACATACAGCTGAAGTCTTTTAAACACGTAATGATGTTGGTAATTACACTTGTCCACAACGATCAGAAATTATATAGAACTCTTTATCATTGTTCTAGACATTGGGGAAAATGTTCTAGTTTCTATTAGTAAATCTGAAGGTAAGTTTCATCTCTTGTGTTCAATGAAGTTGGAATAGGTTGAGACTGAGTTATTTGCGAGGCGAATTGTGTGTTTTCATCCCTGGAAAAATATGTACTCAAGGAAGAATTTGGGAAAAATAGTAGGTTTAAAATGCTGAGTTTGGTGAATTTTCCATCTAAGAAGTTGAATAAGTCGACTGTTTGTTTATGGTGTGGCAAGATATTACACCTCTCCCTTCCCTTCCCTTCCCTTCCCTTCCCTTCCCTTCCCCTCCCTTCCCCTCCCCTCCCATCATCGTGTGAATTCTGCTTCAATTTGTTTTCTTATGCATGAGTGAAGTAGATTTTCATGTCATTGTTACATCACTGTTGAACATGCACAGTTGTTATGGGAAGTGTTAGGGAGGGAAGGATGAAAGAAGAGGGAGGGGAAGGGGAGAGAGTGAGGAGGAGGGAGGACAAATGGGAGAGAGAGAGGACAGGTGAAGGCGGGGAGGACAGGTGGAGGCAGGGGAGGACAGGTGGAGGCAGGGGAGGACAGGTGGAGGCGGGGAGGAGGACAGGTGGGCAGGGGGGGACAGGTGGAGGCAGGGAGGACAGGTGGAGGCGGGGAGGACAGGTGAGAGAGCGGGGAGGGACAGGTGAAGGCAGGGGAGGGACAGGTGGAGGCGGGGAGGACAGGTGGGCAGGGGAGGAGGACAGGTGGAGACAGGGGAGGAGGACAGGTGGAGGCGGGGAGGAGGTTCAAGGTGGAGGCGGGGAGGGACAGGTGGAGGCAGGGAGGAGGGACAGGTGAGGCGGGAGGACAGGTGGAGGCGGGGAGGAGGACAGGTGGAGGCAGGGGAGGACCCGGGTGGAGCAGGAGGGACAGGTGGAGGCGGAGGACAGGTGAGGCAGGGGGAGGAGGGACAGGTGCCAGGCAGGGGAGGACAGGTGAAGGCAGGAGGGACAGGTCTGGAGGCGGGGAGGGACGGAGTGGAGGCAGGGGGGGAGGACGGGGTGGAGGCAGGGAGGGACAGGGTGAAGGCGGGGGAGGGACGGGTGCTTGGAGGCAGGGGAGGACAGGTGGAGGCAGGGGAGGGACAGGTGAGCGGGAGGACAGGTGAAGGCAGGAGGACAGGTGGAGGCGGGGAGGACAGGTGTGAAGGCGGGGGAGGACAGGTGGAGGCAGGGGGGAGAAGGTGGAGGCAGAAGGAGGACGGGTGAAGGCAGGGGGAGGGACAGGTGGAGGCGGGGAGGGTGGAGGCGGGGAGGACAGGTGAAGGCGGGGAGGACAGGTGGAGGCGGGGAGGACAGGTGGAGGCGGGGGAGGACAGGTGAAGGCGGGGAGGACAGGTGGAGGCGGGGGAGGACAGGTGGAGGCTGGGGAGGACAGGTGTAGGCGGCGTCACCTACGTTAACCTCTTACTGCTGATAATTCCTTTCATTTTCCACCTGAACTCTAATACTGCATTTATCTATAACTGAATACGGTAATTATTCAGTCAACACCGCCATTCGATTTATACCAACTTTTAATATCGCGTTACCTTAAAAAATTGAATTTCAATATGGGAAACAACCTGATTCTCCCAAGAAAGAACTATTATATTATCGGTAAATTTTCAGTTTCAGCCCCAACTACTGTTCGATCATGAATACCCTATTATCACCATTATTAGTCCTAGTTTATTATACCATACAAAGTTCTTTCCCTAAAACGTATCTTACCTTGTGTATATTTTATAGATGATGGGAGTTGTTTCAGCGTTGAGAAACAACACCTTGTGAAGTGTCAGTCAGAGAAGTTCAAAAGGAAATTTTCTCCTTTTTACTAAAATCTTCAACAATTAAGTCGTTCGGTGACAACTTATCTTCAGTAATGTCAACGGTTTAAAATATTAATTTTTGTTTTGTTTTTTTAATGGTTCAAGTACACGAGATTGTATCTTTTTTCTAACCGAGAAACACCCACACACACACACACACACACGTCGACGTCATCAGCCTCGCCTATTCCCATTGGTCACAAGTTCTTGACGTCATCAGCCTCGCCTATTCTCATTGGTCACAAGTTCTTGTCGAAAACTTATAAGTTGGTTCATTATTGGAAATATTAATTATTCTGTACAGCATTAATATCATATTATTACGGAAAATAAGAACTATACAGTTAAGTGTATTCAACTTATTCAATGATTTTGTTATTAATAATCTCTTTTGTCTTGTTTTTTAATTTATTGATAACTTATCGACATGAATCACCACTATTGTTTTAGTTTGTAATCAAAATTAAAAACAGCTGAAAGATCTGATACATTCCTAGTTGAATTATCATTTATTTTTATTGCTTGAATATAACAAATTTGTTTATCGTAGAGAGTATTAGTTTTAAATTCATTTATATAGAAACATCCTCACTGTGTTATGTCGGTACTTAGGAATTTTGATTTAACTCTTTAATTCGTACAAAAAAAATATATAACTATTCGTTCCATAACTTTTGAATAGTTGCTATGCTTGTAGTTTTTATGAATCATAATTAAGAAAGAATAGAAGATGAGCTATTATAAAGAGTAAGTCAGTGAAGGCATATACAGTACATACAGAATATTAAACAATTATTCCTGATCTTATGAAACATGGACATAACCAACATGTAGTTGCCAGTTTGGGTTTTGGTTTTGTTTTTGCGGGAAATAGCCTATCCGGGCACAGGTGCATATTTTCCGTAATAACCTGATTTTAATGCTTTAAAGATTAATTAATATTTCCAATAATGAACCAAATTCAAATTTTTTCGACAAGAACTTCCGACCAATGAGAGCAAGCCTGGCTGATGACGTCATAAACGTTAATATTATGTGTGTTTTCTCGCTCAGAAAAAACAAAACAAAATCTCTTGTACTCGACTCCAGTTTGTAAAAACTTGGAACATTTTGAATAGAGGACATAACAGAGGATAAATTATCACCAAGAGACTTATAGTTGAAGAAGAACAGTGACTTGTAAAAATCTCAGACTGACGCTCAAGGAGGTGAAGTTTCTCGTAACTGAAAAAATATCTTTCATCTCCAATAAAAAAGGTAATATACCTTTCAGGACAGATTTTGTTTTATATTGCTTAAGTAATATTAACATATAATTGTAGTAGTGGTGCTCCAAGTGTAAAATGAACAGCAGTAAATGATTAACATAGTCAGGTGTCCTCGGCTGTTGTATTCGTAATTCAAGATATCTGGAGGTGCCGTGCTCTGTCGTGTCCTTTAAGACCCGTGGCTGTCCTTAATATGGGGTAGTTTATTGTGTGCCTCTTCTTTACCTAACGGCCAGGTGGCCAAGTCAAGGGAAGACCAGTGGCCTGTGTAGGATCCCTCCATTGATCTTGTTAATTTTGTCTAAGGCTATTTTGAAGCCCAGTACTGTTCTCGATTCCACGGCTTGAGCTGGGAGAACGTCCCATTGATCTATCACTCTCTGTCACTCTATGTGAAGAAGTATTTCCTTGTGTTCGTTCTGCATGATAGCTTGGTGAGCTTGAAGTTGTCCCTTCGTGTTGTCCCTTTCAAGATTTTAATTGTTTCAATGAGATCTGTTCTATTGGGATTTTTTCTGAATAGTTGTTCGTCTTGAGGCCCTTAGTTTACTTGGATAATCGAGATGGCATAGTTAAAGAATCATCTTGGTTGCACCTTTTCTATGGGTGTTAGATCTTTCTGGAGGTAGGGTTTCCATGCCTGAATACAAAAATCCATACAATAAGAAGCATTTTCTTATCATTGTATTCAAAGGTACGCTTTATAATTCCCAAATATATTTTTTTCATTATTATTATTATTATTACTGCTGGGGCATCCCCCCCCCCCACTTGTTGCGTCGCCTTCAAGTGATTGATTGATCTGTCACAACGCCTACAGATTTTAACTTATCGACAGTATCCAGGAAGTTGTTATTAACAGAATAGTTGTGATTGGGGTTGTTGTATCCTATTTGTAGGGTCTTGCATTTCGTAATGTTAAAGGACGTTTGACTGTCTCCAGACCATTGAACAGCTCATGCAGTTGTCCTCATTGATGCGACATCATCTTGACTTGCTGCCTAAGTAAATACCATCGTAACTTTTTCGTGGCCACTTATATCGCTATATTTGCGGCCACATGACTGTCATTAATTCTACCGAGTAAGTGGTGTGTGATTGTTTCGTAGTAGTTTTTCTACTAATTTTACTACAAGGAGAAAGGTGTTATTGTATATCTGTTGGGTGGTCGTGGTATTGTTTTGTTTTTTTAAGTAATTGTGAATTATTCTTGTTTTTCGTATGTACTTTTATCGTCAGTCATATATTTTTATTTAAGCAGAGTACAGTATACCATCTTGAACCTCTGGGGTGATTAGGAAATGTATGTGCTTTTAGTATCGTATCTTGCCAGAGTGAAATAAGACGGTGTTGGTTGTTATGAGGAACAGTCATCAATATAAATATCATTCACTAATAACAAT
>NW_024753159.1:0-2436 GCF_018991925.1 Homarus americanus
GAGTATAACAAAGTCCCATGATCGAGTATAAAAAGTCCTCTCATCGAATATAACAAAGTCCCCTGATCGAGTATAACAAAGCCCTGATCGTTGGTATAACAAAGCCCCTTATCTTGAATAACAAAGTCCCCTCGATCGAGTATAACAAAGCCCCTGATCAAGTATAACAAAGTTCCTGATCGAGTATAACACAGCCCTCATCGAGTATAACAAAGTCCCCTATCGAGAATAACAAAGTCCCGTGGTCGAGTATAACAAAGTCCCCTGATCGAGTATAACAAAGGCCCCTGATCGAGTATAACAAAGTTCCTTGATCGAGTATAACAAAGCCCCCATCGAGTATAACAAAGTCCCCTTATCGAGAATAACAAAGTCCCCTGATCGAGGCAACAAAGCTCTCCCTGATCAAGTATAACAAAGGCTCCAACGAGTATAACAAAGTGCCAGGTCGAGTATAATCTGTCCTCGACTGAGTATAACAAAGGCCCTGATCGAGTATAACAAAGGCCCCTGATCGAGTATAACAAAGTCCCCTGATCGAGTATAACAAAGCCCACTCTATCGAGTAAAACAAAGTCCCCTGATCCAGTATAACAATGTCCCTCACCGGTAAGTCCCTGATCCAGTATAAATCCCCACCGAGAAGTTCTTGATCGAGATAACAAAAAGCCCTCATAGAGTATAACAAAGTCCTCTGATCAATTATAACAAAGTCCCTGATCGGTATAACAAAGGTCCCTGATCGAGTATAACAAAGGCCTCATCGAGTATAACAAAGTCCATGATCGAGTACAACAAATTCCCTCATCGAGTAGAACAAAGTCCCCCATCGAGTATAACAAAGGCCCCTCATCGAGTATAACAAAGTCCCCAGGATCGAGAATAACAAAGTCCTCATCGAATATAACAGTCCCTGATCGAGTATAACAAAGTCCCTGATCAAGTATAACAAAGGCTCCAGATCGAGTCTAACAAAGTACCCTGGTCGAGTATAACAAAGTCCCTGATCGATTATAACAAAGTCCCATGATCGAGAATAACAAAATTTCCTTGATCGGGGTATAAAAGCCCCTCATCGGTATAACAAAGTCCCCTTATTGAGAATAACTAAGTCCCCTGATCGGGTATAACAAAGCCCCTGATCCAAGTATAACAAAGGCTCCAGATCGAGTATAACAAAAGTCCCCTGGTCGAGTATAACAAAGCCCCCTGATCGGGTATAACAAAGTCCCTGATCGGAGTGTCACAAAGTCCTCTGGTCGACTATAACAAAGTCCCCTGATCCAGAGTATAACAAGGCCTAGATCGAGGTATAACAAAGTCCCTTTTCGAGTATAACAAAGTCCCTGAACAGAGTATAACAAAGGCCCCTGCTCAGTATAACAAGGACCTAAAGTCTATAACAATGTCCCTGATCCAGGTATAACAAAGCCCGCTCATCGAGGTATAACAAAGTCCCTTGATCGGGATAACAAAGTCCTCTGGTCGGTATAACAAAAGACACCGGAACGAGTATAACAAAGCCCCTGATCGAGTATAACAAATTTCCCTGATCGAGGTATAACAAAGGCCCTGATCAAAGTATAACAAGGCCCCAGATCGAGTATAACAAAGTCCTGGTCGAGTATAACAAGGCCCCTGATTGAGTATAACAAAGTTCCTGATCAGTATAAAAATGCCCCTGATCGGAGTATAACAAAGGCCCCTTATCGAGAATAACAAAGTCCCTGATCGGTATAACAAAGCCCCTGATCACAGTATAACAAAGCCCCTGACCGAGTATAACAAAGACCCTCTTATCGAGAATAACAAAGGTCCTAATCAAGAGTATAACAAAGGGCCCTGATCGAGTATAACAAAGTCCCATGATCGGTATTAATCATATAACAAAGGCCCTGATCGAGTATAACAAAGTCCCATGATCGAGTATAAAAAGCCCCTTGATCGTATATAACAAAGCCTTCCCTTATCTTGAATAACAAAGTCTCGTCGTAGGATAACAAAGCCCCCTGATCAAGAAGCTAACAAAGCCCCCTGATCTAATATAAGAAAGACTTCTTTATCGAGAATAACAGTCCCTGATCGAGTATATAACAAAGCCCCTGATTACATAACAAAGGCCCTGATCGAGTATAACAAAGTCCCCTTGGTCGGGTATAACAAAGTCCCCTGATCGAGAGCAATAAAGGCCCCTTGATCGAGTATAACAAAGTTCTGATCGAAAGTATAAAGCCCTCATCGAAAGTATATAACAAAGTCCCCTTATCGAGAATAACAAAGTCCCCTGGTCGAGTATAACAAAGTCCCCTTGATCGAGTATAACAGCGCCTTGATCGAGTATATAACAAAAGTCCCAAGTGATCGAGTATAAAAAGTCTCCTCTCATCGAATAATATAACAAAACCCCTGATCGAGTATAACAAAGCCCTCATCGTG
>NW_024753160.1:0-12337 GCF_018991925.1 Homarus americanus
AGTATAAACGTTTGGCTCAACTGATGATTTCAAACATGTCCCAACATTTTTTGCCTCAACTCCACATTCTGTAACTCATTTAGGTAGATGTCCCTCACTACACATACACTGGACTATGTGTAATGTTGCAGCTAATGTGTTATCAAGATATTGCACATTATAAGTTCATGTGTGGTCATTATTATATCAAACGGAGGAATTTTAAAGAGCTATTACACCACCTGTATCATTAGTTGTCGCCAGGTGAAGGAATATTTAGGTAGATTATATTTTATTGACTGTAATTAAAGTTTCAATACCTAAGACGTTCCACTATAAGAGTCTTTCAACCTCAGGTAAGGTCTTAAGACTTTCTACTCTAGGTCTTACACCCTCGAGTAGCTGTATCGTCCACATAGGTAATTACTCCACAAGGAACTACAAGTTACACCTTGCTGTAATACTTCGTTTACTGCCAAACTTTATAGGGAAATATTTTTTCACAAAGAATTTCAAGTTACAATTTCACGTAATAAGTCACATTACAAACGTTCCTTCGGCTTACAGTTAAACTTTGCAATGTCAAGATATTTTTTTCACTGCAGAGGAAAGTATCCGTCATCATCACCACACACACACACAAAGACAAAACTCCTGTATCCAGATTCTCTTATAAATTAAATTCTTCCCTAAAATTAAACAGACAATACATCTATTTATCATAGAGTATGTGAACAATATCGACGCCATATTGGTTACCATCTTTGAGTCATATAATTAGTTAGCTACATAGTGTTAATTATTTAGTTAAATAGGAAAAAATAATCTACTAGCGTGTGTTGTGACCAAAATAAATCAACATTGTATTTACTTTCTCCTCCAGGGGGCACTAAGTCTAGAGAAATGACACAATTGACATCTACATAAAGTGACTGACCAAGGGTAAATATTGGCTACCTTTTGTGTTACTTTGAGGTCGTAAGAACACACAGAGCTGCTCTTAAGGATGTTTACCACAATACACCTCAACCAGTTTCTCATTCACAAAAGTCAAACAATAAATCTGGTTCAAAAGATACACCGTAAATTTTATTAGAATACAATAATCAATTTCTGTATTATTGCATTGAGGCGAATAGTCTTATGGTGTTAAGATGTGTTCTTAAGCCACGAAGGTAAACAAAAGGTATTCAATATCTGCCTTGGTTGACGATGATCTGTAGACGTTAGCAAGTCCTCCTCCTCCTGCTCTCGAGTAAGGTAAAGAAGGCCTCACCTGACCAAAATTGTTAATTAAGATAGATTACATGAAGATTAACCCTCCCAGCTTATTTCAACTAATGATTAACCTAACGCTACATGGGAAGTTAAGTTAGGTTAGATTAAGTTAGGTTAGGTTAGGGTAGGGTAGGGTAGGGTAGGGTAGGGTAGGGTAGGGTAGGGTAGAGTAGGTCAGGTCAGGTCAGGTCAGGCAGTGCCAGTGTAGTTAATCTTGAGGTTAAATAAACTAGAGGCTAATCTTCACATGAGCCACTAAGACACTTTGACGGAGGCGGTTACGTATAACAGGAAAGCTCTGATAACATACAATGTACAGTATATACCGTTTAAGTTGCGTCAGCAGCTCTATACACCACTTATTGACCTACTCATTCACTGCCGTAGAAATATTTACTTCTAACAGGTTTCTATATGGTTCCCAGTCATTATAATACGACCTTGTAAAATCAAATGATCTAAATTAAGCTAAACTTATCCAAATTAAACTTATTAGCTAACAAATCCTTCTAAAACACGATATATGTAAATCAAAAGTTCTAAATTCAACTTAACTTATCGTAATATAACTATTATAACTAAACCATTTTAATTAAACCTAACCTAAACACCTCAAGTGCCACAAACAGAAGGAAAAAACACCTTTAATATTATCGTGTAAGAAGCCCTGTAACCCACTAACTCAAGGTAATGCATCTATATCAATCTACCTGCGTCGGAAGCTCTATACGTGACTATGATCGTTACCCACTGCTGGAGAACATTTGTACTTCTATAATTACCCCTGGAGAAACAATGCACCAATTTACGATTTATTTATTTTATTTTTCATTTATTTTTTATTCTTGGTCCATACTGTAAACACCGCCCGCTTGTGAGTCCCGTCAGCCATTTTGTTCTAACTTTCGGGGATTCTAAAATAAGCTATAAATAAATAAATAAATAAATAAATAAATAAATAAAACAAGCATCTTTTGTTTTTTCTAACCCATGAGCTGTGAGTCTTCATTATATACTTCAACATTACTGTAAACTAAGGCTAGAGAGGGTGTGTACAGTACTAGTGGAGCCAAGACGAGAAGGTATTTCAAATCCCTAAAGGGTTTTACAAGTGGAGAGTCTTACAAGTGGAGGGTCTTACAGGTGGAGGGTCTTACAAGTGGAGGGTCTTACAGGTGGAGGGTCTTACAAGTGGATGGTCTTACAGGTGGAGGATTTTAATGAGGATAAATACAGCAAGTCTTACAGTTGAATCAGCCAAGTCGAGGAAAACTCTTAAGAGTCATGTAACTTCTACCTGATGTTACCTGTAATCAAGCTAAGGTATATGTAAGAAGAATATTATCTCGTTACTATCCATTCCTCTTCCACTATCCTGCGAGGTGGTGTATTAATAGGCACAGATACTCATGATAAAGAAGGAATAAAGAGAAAGACGCAAGATACCTATAAAATGCGACAGAATATACCCACACATGCATAATCCTAACCCATCCCAACCCAACCCAACCCTATCCTACCCTCAGCTTCACCACAGTACACAAAGTCATTCTTGGTATCAGAGTGACGCATAAACACCCTGTATCGCCTAAGACACATTTGAATCGGATGGTTCGTTGGCGGTTTTATTTCTTCGGTATAAACCAGTGAAGCAATTAGTTCGTGGGAACAGTTCGTGGGAACAGTGAGTCAAAATACTTCACATCAGCTTTGTTTACGACCTCCAGCTGATATTTACTTCTGTTGTCTATATCAATCACATTTTATAATGAAAACAAAAATATGGTTAGTTACTTAAAAATGAAAATAAATCATACTTAGATACTTAGGAGTGGGGAAAAAGATACTTAAGATACTTAAAAATGAAAACACTCTTTGATACTTAAATTAGGACAAAATAAACGGACATAAAGATTTAACTATGAGCGGTGGATATTACGACATGTACCGGCTATCAATACAGAGGCGCTATTTAGCAGTGAAGTTCTCTCAGAAACCCAACAAGACAATATGTGGTCACGTAAAAATTTCAGGTTAATTTTTAACACCATCCGTCATTTTAAACCTTGGCACCTGTAGATTAAGAAAATATATGGTGATATTTTTTCTGATGGGATAAAGGTCGTATTTGTCCAGAGAAGTAAGAGAGGAAAAAAATCACTTGAGAGGCATGACGCCCAGAGTGTCTAAGGTGATAAAAGATCATATACTACCATTTGGGTTTTCAAATTAAGTTCATTACATAAAATATCAAACTCATAAAGATTACAAAAGAACAGAACACCATGAGCTCTCTACAGCTATTGTCAGCTGTCAATATGCTGATGTACAGAAGCTACACAATGTTATTGGTGACTGTAATCCCAGGAAAATGATGCTCTTATAAACTTGGTAACTGGAGCTGTAATGCCAGAAAATGCCAAATATGACAATCTATGAGCATATGAAGTTGGAAGCCAAAATTATGAAAATTTTGTCAAGGAACGTATTGTTGGTCCATTGAGCATCTGGGAAAAGCTGTCCAAGGTTAATCTACTGTCGTGGAAAGCAGCAAATAAGACTTCAACCATCAAATTGCTATCACAAGTTATAGAACTTAAGCAGGACATACAGTATATGCATCACAGAAGGGCAGCACTGTACATATCAAGTCACCAGACACTGATGTGTTTGGCATATTAAAGCAGCCTCAACTTGGAGAAAATACAAGTATGATAACAGGAACTGGTGAGCGACGACACATTGGGCAGAGAGCCTTACAGGTTTCCATGCCTTCACAGGATCTGGCAAAGGAAAGAAAGCATGTTGGAGCACTTTGATGAAATCTAACACAAAATTCCTAGATGCATTCAAGATGCTGAGTAGACCAAATGCCCTCCAGCAGACATGTACAGTATATTGGTCTAGAGGAATTTGTATTTAAGCTCTACTGTCCACGAATGACTTTCACTAAACTGTCAAAACTTAGATGGCATCTCTTCAAGATAACGCAGGCAGAAGCTGGAGAACTACCAGCGACTGCAGCAACTCTAAAGTATCATATATTGAGAGGAAGGTATCAAGCTCTTCTGTGGTCTTGTGATGCAGACAGTGAAATGCTTTCACAATTAGAGCATGGCTGGAAGATTGACAATGACTGTTTCATACTAGTAATATCAGACCAACCACCAGCTCCAGAAGCAATCACAGAACTTGTTAAATGTGGATGTGGCGTCAGGAAATGTGGATCATTGTCATGTTCATACAGAAAGAATCAGAAAGAATAGCATGACATGCACCGAGATGTGTAACTGTCAAGCAGATGATGAGAAATGCCTAAACAAGGTGAAGGAATCTGTTGTACACAGAAGACTCTGATGACGAGGACTGAAGCAATGTCGTAAATAATAACTTGTGACTTGTATACACATGATGTATAACACTACAAACTTTTAATAAATATAAAACGGTGGTTCTAAGCTTTTCAGATAATGGTAATAAGTATATGTTTAATTTCCAGTATTTGTCTTTAGCAATTAATTTTACTTACTGCAATCTCTTCTTTGCCAGAGACAGGATGGCATATATGAGCAGCCATGTTTGTAACACACTTAAGATATTATAACAGCATTCATAATATATTATGTTAAATTGTAATGATATAATACTACATGTTCATAGGTTATTAGTCATGTTTTAAGTTACTTAGGACTTAATAATAATAATAATAATAATAATAATTAACGGTTTATTGGAAAAGTTCTGCAGCCCGAAGGCTGAAAATATACATTGGGCATAAATGACTTATTACATACATTGGTGGTTTAACAAAAGCCTTCATTAGAGAAAGGTAAAGGAACATACAGTGAACATACAGATTAATGTAGGTGTTGAACAGTAAACTCGTAGTGTAGTAACTCCCTCCCAGATGGTGTTAGGAGGAACTCACGTGGTGTAGTAGTTCCCTCAGATGGTGTTATGAGGGACCTGGCGTGGTGTAGTAATTCCCTCGCAGATGATGTTATGAGGGGCCTCACGTGGTGTAGTAATTCCCTCACAGATGGTGTTATGAGGGGCCTCACGTGGTGTAGTAACTCCCTCACAGATGGTGTTATGAGGGGCCTCACGTGGTGTAGTAACTCCCTCACAGATGGTGTTATGAGGGACCTCACGTGGTGTAGTAATTCCCTCACAGATGGTGTTATATGAGTGAGGTGTGGTTCCAGGCCTTCCTATCGTAGACGGATTAACACATCGCTGGTAGTTGGGTCTCACTGGCCGTTATCACTGGGTACCTGGGACCTCACTGTGTGAAAGGTCAACTTGGGTACCACTGTTACTGTTGAGTTGTTCTCACTGACTTAAGCACTGTTCACTACTGTTCACCTCTGTTTAACACTGGTTCCATTTCTTTCCTAAATGAAATAGTAACTTCTGGCGTGAACTTGTTGATATTCCGGTGGGGAGGAGGGTTCAGGGGAGGGAGTTGGTATGGGCCAACATAACAGTTGACCTGGCTGCTCCGAGAGGAGCGCCAGGTACGTCTTGGCCCTTCGGTGGTTCATTACGCCGCTCTTTGATAAAACTTCTTTAATGGCATAAAACTTATAATAAACCGTTCAGAAAAAATTACACCACAGTTCCTTAACATAGTTTATAAGGATTATTACGATGTATGGTGTCAAAAATTAACATGAAATTTTTACGGGATTACTTAAGCTCCTACACTAAAACCTGCCGACCTAACCTAATAGGGTGTGTCATAGGAGGGAACATCAGCTAAAACTAATGGCCCATCACTTTTTTGGTAGATTTTAGTGTATATAAACAGAAAATAATTTCAGTTTCAATATTTTGCAACCTTTTGCTAGGTAAATTTTAGCGAAATTTATCGAAAATTCAACGACAGCCGTATTATTAGTGCATTACACCAAATAGTGAACATTGCTTGACTTATCTCTTAACAACCCAACCAACAATATTTTTTTCTGTTTTAGATCTCTGATGCATTTATAAGTTGATAATATTTGCGATGGCTGCTTGTGTCAGGACGAGGGAACCAAAATCCAGCCATCTCAGTCACTATCTTGGGTCTGGGAGAGCCCTGAAGTCGGAGTTGCCTGGCATTGAGAGATGCTTGAGATACGGTGTTTTAATCAGGCAAATTCAAGCAAAAGAACCAAAGAACTTACACAAACAAAGACATACAGTGATACACTGTGCTGTTCATAATAGTACACTCTGGTTAACGCTCAGTTCAAGCCCAGTCATAACACAAGTCAGAAGAAGATTAGGAGAGATCACAGCTAGCTGGGGAAAGGCAAGAGATATCTCTTGGGGAGAGTAGAACCTGTGTTATGACAGCTGCTGCTAACTGGACCAGTTATTTGACATAATTACTTGCAAGTGCCCAATTGTTCTCTGTCCTGAGTTTGGATGCGATCGTGACTGTAAATCCGAGGCACACATCTCCTGTATTTGCAAGCGTGAACTGAAGATTCCTGTGATCGAACTGGCATTTGTCAAAGCACAGAGAGAGAAGACTGGCAGAATAGGGGCTCTCATGATTTCTAGCCAAGATATTCCGGAGTCCAAGAGACAGGAGGCTGCCACAGAGAGACAGAAGAGGAGAAGAGTTGCCGAGGAAAAGAGACTTGAGAAGGCCCAGGGTGACAAAAGGCCATGATTGGAGTCAAGTTGATTCAGAGTTTAATGACTTCCCATGGCTGACCTGAGTGCTGACCAGGAGAATGGTGACTTTGTCCTAACCCAGTAAATAATGATCCCAAACCTTCCAGGCATAAGATCTGAAATAGAAAGATATCTCTGAAAGCATAGCTCTGCCAGCATGCACACCACACTGTCTCAGAGAAACTGCAGAGATAGCAACAGCTGCCCGGGATTGGATGGGTGGTTTGATAACACCTGATGATGTTCACCTGGTGATAGATCATAACAAAGTAAGAAGAGCTCAGGAGAAACTTGTCAGTAACCTAGAAGAGGAGTTTGATAAGGGGATAAGAGAAAATGGAATCAATTGTTTGTTCTTTGATGGGAGAAGGGATGACACTAAAGTGTTCATGAAAGTTGGAGATTCTGACAAGTTGTTCCCTGCCATGGTGAAGGAGGAACACTACTCCTGCTGCAGTGAAACAGGAGGGAAGTATTTGTGGCATTTCACTCCAGAGAAAGACATCAGGGAAAACCATGAGAGTGGCAGATACTGACAGAACCGCTCCAGAGAGAGGAACGTGACCAGACCCTGCAGGCCATTGAGGGACAGCACCAACACGAACACAGGGTAAGTAAGTAAAATACAGAAGGGATAGAGCGGAAGATTGGGAGGAAGCTGGTCTGGATTGTTTGTGACCTCCACACCAACGAGTTGCCACTCAGACATCTGATCCAGGAGCTGGATGGCAAGACTCTTTCACACAACAGATGGTCTGGTCCTCTTGGCAAGATGCTGGACTCTGCCACTGAGTTAGAAATAAATCCGAGCTTTGAAAAAATCACAGTTGGCCCTCCACTCGTTGAGCTTGTACATACTGTCATTGACGACCTGGAGGCCGTCAGACTAGTACTTATGGTTACATGATTTGCAGTGCCATCAAAATGGGGTCATGCCTGGATAGACTTGCTTACCTGCAGATAGGTCCAGTCTCAAGCCCTAGGTGGCTCACAACGGCTCTCAGGTTCTGCAGAATTTGGGTCGCTCATCATAAACTGAAAGGGAACCAGCTTCACAACCTGAGACTTATTGTCCAATTCATCGTGAATGTCTACTTGCCAAATTGGTTCAACACCAAGGTCAAGTCATCGTTCTCCGAAGGTCCGAGGCATGTTCTCTTCCAGCTTGAGCTCCTGAGGAGTCAGCCAAGGAAGGTTGTTCAGATTGTGGAGCAGACTGTGAGATCTTCCTGGTATGCTCATCCTGAGGCAGTTCTGCAGACAATGCTCTGCAGTAAGGATGAGGAGGAGAGAAGAGTGGCAGTCAAAAAGATCTTGGATATGAGACTTATGAGAGGATCTCTGGGCATGACGAATCAGTTGGTGACGATTCCTTCGGGGTCAGGAAGACTCCTGAAGTCAATCTAGGTGCCAAGACCCTCACTGATCTCATAGATCTGGATAACATCCAGGCTGGCAGAGAGCCCCCTCTTACCTGCAGCCTCACCAATGTTCAAGTCAGAGTTTTCCTGGACAACCCCATGCATGTCCCTGCCTGGCCCTCGCACACCCAGAGTATAGAGCGTTGTGTACAGCAAGTGAGCGAGGCCAGCAGTCACGTGTGCAACCAGGAAAGGAGGAAAGGCCCACATCAGGCTCAATTGTGGTCAGCAGGGAGGTGATGAGTAGAAACAGAAGCAAGAAAGACATGTTCTCTATGGTGTGCAGCAACACCGGGTCGTAGTAGTAAAACCGGTTTTTGAATTTGATGATTTTGTTTTCTAAAGGAATATTAAATTTAATAAATGTGTCAAGATCATTCGTTTCTCTATTCTGGATCATTTTCATCCCAATAAATTAACCTGATACATTTACTTTACTTTAAATAAGCTATTTAGTGGTGTTGGTAAAAGGGTGGGAATACTGAATTTTCATCAGATTTCAAGTTAAAATTTACCTAGCAAAAAATGAAAACTTTTCAAATCTGAAGATATCACATGATTCTGCACATAGAACTACATCATTAATACCATGGGCCGATTTTTCAAACTCAAAAAAAATTCGCCTCCGTGTATTACCTACTAACCTAACCTTTTTTTGCCCACCTCAACTACTTACCTAACCTGACATAATCTAACCTAACTGACATAATCTAACCTAATAACCTGACATAATCTAACCTAACACAATGCAACTAACCTGGCATAATCCTAACCTAACCTGAGCATAATCTGCCTAACCTGACATGTCTAACCTAACCTGACATAATCTAACCTAACCTGACATAATCTAACTTCCTTTGGTAATCTAACCTAACCTGACATAATCTAACCTAACCTGACATAATCTAACCTAACCTGACATAATCTAACCTAACCTGAAATAATCTAACCTAACCTGACATAATCTAACCTAACCTGACATAATCTAACCTAACCTGACGTAATCTAACCTAACCTGACATAATCGAACCTAACCTGACATAATCGAACCTAACCTCCCCGCCTGACATAAGCTAACCTAATCAAACCTAACTTTCCCACCTACTGACCGCAACCTATCTACTTATTACCTACCTAACCTAACTTAACCCAACCTGACGTAATCTAACCTATTGAAACTTAACTTAACCACCTACCTCATCTAACACCACTTTGTAATCTATTTGCGCTACCGCTCACAGGATGAGTATGGGGGGCACAATAAACTAGCCTCTAAGTGGCAAAATTAACAAAACTAACCTAACCTAACCTAACCCAACCTGACTTAACCTAACCTGATCTGATCTATCCAACTCAAACATCTTAGAATATATAATAAAGCCGCTAGGTTAATTTAGGCTAAATATGGTTGATTCATATTTCGTTTTGACAGAAATTCCCGGCAAAATAACGTATCTATATTGAGAACCACCGCCATGTTGGTTCCACGTTAACAAGACACGGATACACTACAGAATAACCCGCGTTCGTTTAACCTCAATTACTACAGTTTACTTTATAATCTTACTTCACAATCTTCACTACATCTCACTTCACAATCTTCACTACATCTCACTCCACAATCTTCACTACATCTCACTCCACAATCTTCACTACATCTCACTTCACAATCTTCACTACATCTCACTTCACAATCTTCACTACATCTCACTTCACAATCTTCACTACATCTCACTTCACAATCCTCACTACATCTCACTTCACAATCTTTATCACATCTTACTTCACAATCTTTACCACTTCTTACTTCACAATCTTCACTACATCTCACTTCACAATCTTCACTACATCTCACTTCATAATCTTCACCACATCTCACTTCACAATCTTCACTACATCTCACTTCACAATCTTCACTACATCTCACTTCACAATCTTCATTACATCTCACTTCACAATCTTCACTACATCTCACTTCACAATCTTCACTACATCTCACTTCACAATCTTCACTACATCTCACTTCACAATCTTCACTACATCTCACTTCACAATCTTTACTGCATCTCACTTCACAATCTTCACTACATCTCACTTCACAATCTTCACTACATCTCACTTCACAATCTTCACCACATCTCACTTCACAATCTTCACTATATCTCACTTCACAATCTTCACTACATCTCCCTTCACAATCTTCACTACATCTCACTTCACAATGTTCACTACATCTCACTTCACAATGTTCACTACATCTCCACTTCACAATCTTCACCATCTCACTTCTACAATCTTCTACATCTCATCTAATCTTCTACATCTCACTTCACAATCTTCCACCATCTCCTTCACAATCTTCACTACATCTCCCTTCACAATCTTCACTACATCTCACTTCACAATCTTCACTACATCTCACTTCACAATCTTCACTACATCTCACTTCACAATCTTCACTACATCTCACTTCACAATCTTCACTACATCTCACTTCACAATCTTCACTACATCCCACTTCACAATCTTCACTACTTCTCAATTCACAATCTTCACTACATCTCACTTCACAATCTTCACTACATCTCACTTCACAATCTTCACTACATCTCACCTCACAATCTTCACTACATCTCACTTCACAATCTTCATTACATCTCACTTCACAATCTTCACTATATCTCACTTCACAATCTTCACTACATCCCACTTCACAATCTTCACTAAATCTCACTTCACAATCTTCACTACATCCCACTTCACAAACTTCACTACATCTCACTTCACAATCTTCACTACATCTCACTTCACAATCTTCACTACATCTCACTTCACAATCTTCACCACATCTTACTTCACAGTCTTCACTACATCTCACTTTACAATCTTCACTTCATGTCACTTCACAATCTTCACTACATCTCACTTCACAATCTTCACTACATCTCACTCCACAATCTTCACTACATGTCACTTCACAATCTTCACTACATCTCACGTCACAATCTTCACTACATCTCACTTCACAATCTTCACTACATCTCACTTCACACTCTTCACTACATCTCCACTTCACAATCTTTTCCTCTCATACAATCTTCACTTTATCTCCTTCACAATCTTCACTACATCTCACTTCACAATCTTCACTACATCTCCTTCACAATCTTCACTACATCTCACTTCACAATCTTCACTACATCTCCCCTTACAATCTTCACTACATCTCACTTCACAATCTTCCCCATCTCACCCCACAATCTTCACTACATCTCACTTCACAATCTTTCTACATCTCACTTCACAATCTTCACTAAATCTCACTTCACAATCTTCACTACATGTCACTTCACAATCTTCCCTACATCTCACTTCACAATCTTCACTACATCTCACTTCACAATCATCACTACATCTCACTTCACAATCTTCACCACATCTCACTTCACAATCTTCACTACATCTCACTTCACAATCTTCACTACACCTCACTTCACAATCTTCACTATATCTCACTTCACAATCTTCACTAACACCATCCTTCATCAATACATATAACAACATCCATCATCACTACTTATAACACCATCCATCATCATCACTACATATAACACTATCCATCATCACTACATATAACATGATCCATCATCACTACATATAACACCATCCACCATCACTACATATAGAACCATCCATCACGACATATAACACCATCCAACATCACTACATATAACACCAACCATCATCACTACATATAATATCATCCATCATCACTACATATAACTCCATCCATCATCACTACATGACACCATCCAGCATCACTACATATAACACCACCCATCATCACTACATATAACATCATGCATCATCAGTACATATAACACCATCCATCAACACTACATATAAAACCAACCTATCATCACTACATATAATATCATCCATCATCACAACATATAACACCATTCAACATCACTACATATAACACCACC
>NW_024753161.1:0-11419 GCF_018991925.1 Homarus americanus
AACTTGTATGTATATATATATATATATATATATATATATATATATATATATATATATATATATATATATATATATATATATATATATATATATATATACCTGTATATATCCGTATATCATATATATCTAATGAATGCAAAGTACATTACATGCCTAGTAGAAAGCAAAAATATATTATAAATAGTATTTCAGTAATACAGATTTAATTTAATCTTCACAGATTTCACTCAGGAAAGTAGAGGAGACTCACGTCCTCAATGGATAAGTCCGTGCCCTCGATGGACATATAGACGTAACCATTATATCAATAACATACTAAAATAAACTTTATTGTGTTGACCATAAGAATTTAAGCCATTTAGTCAAATTTAATATTTTTCCTTAATAAGCCTGAAGTCTTATGTTATATAGTGATATTATATTACCTAAGAGTTGTTGTTCCATAAGAGTGATATTTAATAAGGTTTCTGTAAATGTAATGGGTACAAATGCATGCAATTGGAAACTACATTCACTTGAGAGGCTATGTAGGCCGTGGCGGCTCTCCTTCAGCTGGACAAAACTGATCCACATTAGTTTTAATATTTCTAACAACCAACAGTCAGCTTTCTGTTATAGTTTACTTGGGAAAAGTTATTAAGTTTTCGTTTTACTTGAAATAATCGGATCAATCAATTTTTTCACTTCAATTGTTTATTCTGATAGAGGAAGCGGGATTCTAGTGCTGTCACTAGGTACCCTGTACAATAACACCAGAAGCATCTGGCAAGTGTCACAAGTATACACAGTATAAATAAAACAGTTACTAATTATTTAAATGTTCAGCAATAAAATCATTGGCAACGTTACAGAGAGGCAACGTCATTTATTAACTTCTTTATTTTTAATTTACTGTAGATGACACTGATAGCTTAATATTCTTTACCCTAAGTATTATGTCTCATTATTTAAGGATTTACAGATACTTTGTCAAATGCCACTGATATAATTTAAGAAATTAGCTGTTTATAAGCTTGACAACCCTTATTTAGAGAGGCCACTTCCAAATGCACACACTGCCCCTACATATACACACAACAACCTTCAACACATTACCTACACACAATGCCATTACCTCTCCCCATGCAAACAACAGTCCGGAAAGTCACAATAAATAAAATACCATATCTCTCACCACACCACCCACACAAGTGAACAGTGAAGAGACACGGGTGAAGAAGGCCAAGAGGACACCCAAGAAGAGGGAAGAAGTGAAGAGGACAGGTGAAGAGGATGAAGAGAGGACACAGGTGAAAAGGGTGAAGAGTGAAAGAGGACACGGTGAAGAGGGTGAAGAGAGAAAGAGGACACGGGGTGAAAAGGTGAAGAGGAAAGAGGACACGGGTGAAAAGTGGTGAAGAGAAAGAGGACACGGTGAAAAGGGTGAGGAAGAGGAAAGAGGACATGGTGAAAAAGGGTGAAGAGTGAAAGAGGACACGGTGAAGAGGTGAAGAGAAAAGAGACACGGGTGAAGAGGGTGAAGAGGAAAGAGGACACGGTGAAAAGGGTGAAGAGGAAAAGGAGACATGGTGAAGAGGGTGAAGAGGAAAGAGGACACGGTGAAGAGGGTGAAGAGTGAAAGAGGACACGGGGAAGAGGGAAGAGGAAAGAGGACACGGGTGAAGAAGGGTGAAGAGGAAAGAGGTACACGGGGTGGAAGAGTGGGTGAAGAGTGAAAGAGGACACGGGTGAAGAGGTGAAGAGGAAAGAGGACACGGGTGAAAAGGGTGAGAAAAGTAGAGAGACACGGGTGAAGAGGGTGAAGAGGAAAGAGGACACGGGTGAAAAAGGGTGAAGAGTGAAAGAGGACACAGGTGAAGAGGGTGAAGAGTGAAAGAGGAGACACGGGTGAAAAGGTAGAGTGAAAGAGGACACGGGTGAAGAGGGTGAAGAGTGAAAGAGGACACGGGTGAAAAGGTGAAGAGTGAAAGAGGACACAGGTGAAGAGGGTGAAGAGTGAAAGAGGATTAATTATATTATTATATGGTATCTATTTATATTATTTACATTATTGTTATTATTATCACTGCTATCATTATTACTATTTACTAACATCATTATTATATATCATTACACAATAAACAAACTTTTCTTATTAAAGAAATAACAAATCAACTTTCAGAGAAACTGGACTGACGGTGAGCATCCCATTCCCATCGTTCCATTCCAGGTTCCGGCACCGTTCCCAGGGCCCCATCTGCCCCTCATCAGATTGAATTACAGATCCAGAGAATTCTACTGATATCACCTAATATAAATTGATTCCAGTTTCCCAGATTCTCACTTATATTTATATTCCTAGCGATTCCTTCTTACACTTGGATTCTTATTAATTTTACTTTAGATTCCAACTTATTCTTAGATTCTGAGTGATTCTCACTTTACATCAGGGGTCCAAATGATTCTTAATTCTATCTAGATTTATACTTATTCCTGCAGATTTTTTTATCGATTCAAAAATTCGTAATTATTCATTAAATTTCTCCAGATATGCACTACATACATACATACATACATACATACATACATACAAACAACGTTTGACCCTCTTAGAGGATGGCAGCCCCTATGGTCACCTAGGCGTGAATTTGTTAAAAGTGTAGAAGCTGTCACCACACAACAACCACACCCTGAGTTAACGAGCTGCATGACCCAAAACACAGAAGATGTCACAAACACAAACCACACCCTGAGTTAACAGGCATGACCCATGTTTAAAGTAGAAGCTGTCGCCAACAAACAACAACACCCAAGTTAACAGCGCATGACCCAGTGTTTAAGGTACCAACACAACAACCACACCCTGATAATGCATGAGTGTTATGTGAAGATGTCGCCAACACAACAACCACACCCTAAGTTAACAGCTGACCAGTGTTCAAAAATTAAAACCTAAGATAACGAGTTGCATGACCCATGTTTAAGGTGTAGAACCAACACAACACCTAGCAACAGCGCAGACCCAGTTAATGTGTAGAAATGTCAACAAACAACAAACCACACCCTAAGATAAACCAGCGTATACACCAGTGTTTAAGGTGTAATAACAAACACAACAACCACAACCTAAGTTAACAAGTTGCATGACCCATTTAAGGCAGTCACACAACCCCCACACCAACCCCACCCAATAAGGTCACCAACACAACACACCACAACCCTAGATAACAAGCTGCATGACCCAGTGTTAAGGTGTCAGAAGATGTCTCCAACACAACAACCACAACCCTAAGATATGCATGACCCAGTGTTTACGTAGCTGTCTCAACACAACAACCACACCTAAGTTAACAGCCACGACCCAGTGTTTAAGGTGAAGAAGCCATAACCACACCGAGTTAACGAGCCATGACCCAGTGCTTACAGGTTAAACACAACAACCACACCCCTGAGTTAACGAGCTGCATGACCCAGTGTTAGAAGCCACCAACACAACAACCACACCCAAAGTTAACAGCTGCATGACCCAGTGTTTAAAGGTGGCAAGATGCCACCAACACAACAACCACACCCAAAAATAACGAGTTGCATACCCAGTGTTTGAGTGAAGCCCAACACCAACATACCTAAGTTAACAGGTTGCATGACCCAGTGTTTGGGTGTAGAAGCTGTCACCAACACAACAACCACACCCTAAGATAACGAGTTGCATGACCCAGTGTTTAAGGTGCAGAAGCTGTCACCAACCCAACAACCACACCTAAGTTAACGGGTTGCATGACCCAGTGTTTAAGTGGCAAAGCTGTTACCAACACAACAACCACACCCTAAGATAACGAGTTCGCATGCACAGTGTTTAAGGTGGCAAGCTGTTACCAACACAACAACAACCACCTAAGTTAACGAGCTGCCCCAGTCCAGTGTTTATGGTGCCAAATATCACCAACACAACAACCACACCCTAAGTTAACGATTGCATGACCCAGTGTTTGAGCGAAGCTGTCGCCAACACAACAACCACACCTAAGATAACAAGTTGCACGACCAAAACACCAACAACCACCCAACCCCCACAGTGTTTAAGGTGTGAAGATGTCACCAACACAACAACCACCTAAGTTAACGGTTGCATGACCCAGTGTTTAAGGTGTAGAAGCTGTCACCCACAACAACCACCCTAAGATAACGGCTGCGCGCCCAGTGTTTTTGGGAAGCTGTCACCAACCACAACAACCACACCCTAAATAACAGGTTGCATGACCCAGTGTTTAAGGTGACAAGCTGCCTCCAACACAACAACCACACCCTAAGATAACGAGCTGCATGACCCAGTGTTTAAGGTGTGGCTGTCACCAACACAACAACCACACCCTAAAGATAACGAGTTGCATGACCAGTGTTTAAAGGTGTAAGCTGTCGCCAACTTACAACAACCACACCCTAAGATAACAGTTGCCGGCCAGTGTTTAAGGTGTGCTGTCGCCAACACACAACCACCTAAGTTAACAGTTGCAGACCATGTTTGTGTGGCTGTCACCAACACAACAACCACACCCAAATAACGAGTTGCATGACCCAGTGTTTAGATTAGAAGCTGTCATAACACAACAACCACACCTAAGTTAACAGGTTGCATGACCAGTGTTTGAAAGTGTGGCTGTTACCAACACAACAACCACACCTAAGATAACAGGTTGCATGACACAGTGTTTAAAATGTAGAAGCTGTCGCCAACACACACAACCACACCTAAGTTAACGAGTTGCATGACTCGATGTTTAGGAATGTAAGGGCTGTCGCCAACACTTAACAACACCTAAGTTAACAGTTTGACCCAGTGTTTAAGGTGTGGCTGTCCCAACACAACAACCACACCCTAAAGATAACAGGTTGCATGACCCAGTGTTTAAGGTGTAGAAGATGTCACCAACACAACAACCACACACCTAAGATAACAGTTGCATGACCAGTGTTTAAGATGAAGCTGTCACCAACACAACAACCACCCTAAATAACGGGTTGCATGACCAGTGTTTAAGGTTAGGCTGTCCCTAACCACCCAACAACACACCCTAAGTTAACAGGTTGCATGACCCAGTGTTTGGAATTAATGGCTGTTACCAACACAACAACCACACCTAAAATAACAGTTGCTGTTCAGATGTTTGAATTAGAAGCTGTCGCCAACACAACCACACCTAAGTTAACAGGTTGCTGACTCAGTGTTTTAAGGTGTGGAAACTGTCGCCAACACAACAACCACACCCTAAGTTAACGAGTTACCGCGACCCAGTGTTTAAGGTGTGAAGCTGTCACAACACAACAACCACCTAAGATAACGGTTGCATGACCAGTGTTTAAAGGTGTAGAAGATGTCACCAACACAACAACCACACCTAAGATAACAGGATTGCATGACCCAGTGTTTAGGTGTGCGAAGCTGTCACAACACAACAACCACACCCTAATTTAACAGGTTGCATGACCCAATGTTTAGGTGTAAAGCTGTCGCCAACACAACAACCACACCTAAGTTAACGGTTGCATGACCCGGTGTTTAGGTGTAGAAGCTGTTAGCAACACAACAACCACACCTGAGTTAACGAGCTGCGTGATCCAGTGTGAGGAATCGTCCAGAAGACCGGACAACTCGCCAACTGCACTGGCTTACCATTCCCCGGAACACGATCCTACGTCGGTTAATATCCAGGTCCCCCAGTACTGCTGGGTGGCGAAACAGAGGAAAATGGCGTAAAGAAACTTGCCCATAGTTTCACCCTGCCCGAGGATCGAACCAGGGTCCACCCCTTTGCGGCGATCATACTAAACAATACACCACAGTGTACAGGCAAATACAGACATTCACAAAGATACACACACATTACTCATCATTAGACAGAACTACCACACAGTAAGCAGGTATATACTGTCTCTATAAAACAGTAAGTACATTACTAGTACAGAATATTAGTATATAAAACATCCTTTTTTTTATCTTCACTGAAGAAATAAATGTATTGTCTATTGATGAAGCCGCTGTGACCTCCTTCTTCCTGCCATGACCTTCTACTACCCTACCGATCCTCCCCCAACCATGATCACCTGTGCCGCAGCCTACTCCCCTACCGCGTCCTGCACCGTGACCTACTCCTCCCCTACCATGACCCTACTCTCCCCTACCACCTTCTCCTCCCCTACCGCACCTACTCCTCCCTCACCTCCATCATCATCTCCTCTTCTCTCCGTTTCTCTTTCTGTCCTTCTCTCCCTCCTGTCCTCCATCCACCTCTTCTTCAACCTCTTCTTTGCACCCACCCTTCCCCTCACCATCCTCTCCTCCCTCCTCCCCCACCTCCCTCCTCCCTCTTCCTCATCCCTCCTCCTCCATCCCACCTCCTCTCCTCCCTCCCTCCTCCTCCATCCCACCTCCTCCTCCTCCATCTCCTCCTCCCTCCCACCTCCCTCCCTCCATGCCTCCTCCTCCTCCTCCATCATCTTCCTCCTCCTCCATGTCTCCTCCTCCATGTCCTCCTCCTCCATCCCCTCCTCCTCCATCCCTCCTCCTCCTCCCTCCATCACCTCCCTCCATGTCCTCCTCCTCCATGTCTCCTCTCCATCCCTCCTCCCTCCTCCCCATCCTCCTCCTCCCCCTCCTCCATGTCCTCCTCCTCCACCTCCTCCCTCGTCCTCCATGTCCTCTTCTCCTCCTCTCCTCCATCCACCCTCCTCCCTCCTCCTCCTCCATATCCTCCCTCCCTCATCTCCTCCATCACCTCCTCCTCCACTCCACCTCCCTCCTCCTCCTCCTCCCTTCCTCCTCCTCCCTTACCTCCTCATCCTCCTCCTCCTCCTCCTCCTCTTCCTCCTCCTCCATCACCCCTCCTCCTCCTCCTCCTCCTCCTCCCACCTCCCTCCTCTGTCCTCCTGTCCCTCCTCATCTCCTCCTCCCTCGTCCCTCCCATGTCCCTCCTCCTCCTCCTCCTCTTCCTCCCCTCCCCTCCTCCTCCTCCCCAACAACAGTACAAGCTACAAGTACTCTCTCCACGTACTACCTCACCCCCACCTCACCCCCTCCCCTACCCTCCTTCACCCCTTGTCTCTCCACACTACCTCACCCACACCTCCCTACCTACCTCCTTCACCTTGTCTCTCCCTCCCCCCCTCCCTACCTCCCTTCACCCCTTGTCTCTCCACATACCTCACCCCCACACCTCCTTATCCTACCTACCTCCTTCTTGTCTCTCCACGTGCTACCTCCACCCCACACCTCACCCCCCTCCCTACCTGCCCTCCTTCACCTTGTCTCTCCGTACTACCTCACCCCACACCTCACCCCCCTCCCCTACCCTCCTTCACCCCTTGTCTCTCCCACCCCCCACCCCTCCCTACCTGTCTCTCCACATGCTACCTCCCACCTCCTACCTCCCTTACCCCCTTGTCTCCACATTCACCTCACCCCACACCTCATCACCTCCTACCCACCCTCCTTCACCCCTTGTCTCTCGTACTACCTCACCCCTCACCTCACCCCCTCCTCCTTCCCACCCCTTGTCTCTCCACGTACTCACCCCCCTCCTACCTACCTCCTTCACCCCCTTGTCTCTCCGTACTACCTCACCCCTCACCTCACCCCTCCCTACCCTCCTTCACCTTGTCTCCACATTGCTACCTCCTCCCTCACCCCTCCCACCTCCTCCTTCACCCCTTGTCTCTCCACGTACTACCTCACCCCCCACCTCACCTCCTCACCGCCTCCCTACCTTCACCTTGTCTCTCCACTACTACCTCACCCCCTCCCTACCTACCTCCTTCACCCCTTGTCTCTCCACATGCTACCTCACCCCTCCTCACCCCCCTCCTACCTACCCTCCTTCACCCCCTTGTCTCCTCCACATACTACCTCCCCCTCACCTCACCCCCCCACCCCCTCCTTCACCCCCTTGTCTCTCCACGTACTCTCACCCCCCTCCCTACCCTCCTTCACCCCTTGTCTCTCCCCTCCCACCCCTCCCTCCCCCCCTCCTACCTCCTTCACCCCTTGTCTCCTCCACATCTACCTCCTACCCCTCACCCCCCTCCCTACCAACCACCCATGCTACCTCACCTCACCTCTACCTCCTTCACCCCCTTGTCTCTCCCGTACTACCTCACCCCCTCACCTCACCCCCTCCACCTACCCTCCTTCACCCCTTGTCTCTCTCCACGTACACCTCACCCCCCCTCACCCCCCTCCCCCTCTCTCCCTCCTTCACCCCCTTGTCTCTCCATGCTACCTCACCCCTACCCTCCCTCCTCTCTCCCCACCCCTCCCCACCTACCCTCCTTCACCTTGTCTCTCCACGTACTACCTCACCCCCCTCCCCTACCCACCCCCTTCCTCCACTACCTCCTCTTCACCCTTGTCTCTCCACGTACCTCACCCCCTCCCTACCCTCCCTTCACCCCCTTGTCTCTCCACATGCTACCCCCTCCTACCTACCCTCCTTCACCCCCTTGTCTCCACGTACTCTCACCTCCTCTCCCACCTACCCTCCTTCACCCTTGTCTCCACGTACTACCTCACCCCCCTCACCCTCACCCCCCTCCCCTACCCTCCTTCACCCCTTGTCTCTCCATGCCCCCACACCTCACCCCTTCACCTTGTCTCTCCCACGTACTACCTCACCCCTCCCCACCTTCCTCCTCCTTCACCTTGTCTCCACGTACTACCTCATCCCCCACCTCACCCCCTCCCCACCACACCCTCCTTCACCCCTTGTCTCTCCCACGTATCCCCTCACCCCTCCCCACCTCTTGACCCCATGCTACCTCACCCCCTCACCTCACCCCCTCCCCTACCTCCTTCACCCCCCTTGTCCCACGTACTACCTCACCCCCACCTCCCCCCTCCCTACCCCTCCTTCACCCCCTTGTCCACGTATCCCCTCACCCCCACACCTCACACCCCCTCTACCTACCCTCCTTCACCCCCTTGATCTCTGCTACCTCCCCACACCTCACCCCCCTCCTATCTGCCCTCCTTCACCCTTGTCTCTCGTACTCTCACCCCCACCACCCCCTCCTACCTACCCTCCTTCACCCCTTGTCTCTCCACGTACTACCTCCTCACCACCTCCACCCCCACCTCACCCCTCCTATCTACCCTCCTTCACCCCCTTGTCTCTCCATGTCCCCTCCACCCCACCTCCACCCCCCCTCCCTATCTACCCCTCCTTCACCTTGTCTCCATGCTACCTCCTTGTCTCCATGCCCCCTCACCTCAACACGTTAAACCAACAACTTAACATATATTAAATGGTTATACCCATCATAAACTTTTTTCATATATTAATAGATAATATAGCGATGTTAATTGCACTCCGTCATACCCGACTAATTAGCATATATTAACAAGGTAAGATTTTTTATATTATATTTTTGGTTGACGTAGACATTATAAGCAAGATTAATTATAGACACACACACACACACACACACACACACACACACACACACACACACACTGTCCAGGACAGTACAACTTTGAGGCTTCGTTTTGGTGTTGGTTCATTTGGGTTTAGTTAGTGTTTCAGGTTAGGTTCGTGTTGGTCGCTGAGGATGGTGGCACGAGTCCGCAGCTGTGGTTGAGGCAGCAGCAGGTCGCCCTCGTGTGTGGGGAGGTTAGCATGTGTGCTGGGCAGTGACCGGTGTTGTGACCTGGTGGGAGGAGCCTGAGAAGTACTGGGTTGGGGGTGAGGCTGATGAAAGGGCCTGAAGGCACTGGGGGTAGGAAGATGAAGGGACCTGAAGAAGGGTACTGGGGGGTAGGAAAACAGTGAAGGGCCTGAAGAAAGTACTGGGGGTGGAAGGCAGTGAAGGGGCCTGAAAAAGGGCACTGGGGAGGCAGTGAGGGCCTGAAGAAGGGCACTGGGGTTAGGAAGGCTTGATGAAGGACCTGAAGAGGGCACTGGGGGTGGAAAGCTGAGAAGGGGCCTGAAGAAGGGTACTGGGGGTGGGAAGACAGTGAAGGGGCTGAAGGGCACTGGGGGAGGAAGGCAGTGAGGGGCCTGAAGAAGGGCACTGGGTGGGAAGCGGTGAAGGAGCCTGAAGAAGGGCACTGGGGTGGGAAGGCAGTGGGGGCCTGAAGGGCACTGGGGAGAGGCAGTGAAGGGCCTGAAAGGGCACTGGGGGGGTTGGGAAGACAGTGAAGGAGCCTGAAGAAGGCACTGGGGGGTAGGAAGGCAGTGAGCCTGAAGAAGGGGTATTGGGGGTGGGAGAGCAGTGAAGGGCCTGAAGAAGTACTGCAGAGTGGGAAGGCAGTGAAGGGGCCCTGAAGAAAGGAGTGCTGGGGGTGGAAGGCAGTGAAGGGCCTGAAGAAGGGTACTGGGAGTAGGGAGACAGTGAAGGGGCCTGAAGGGCACTGGGAGGAGGCGTGAAGGGGCCTGAAGGGCACTGGGAGTTAGGAAGAGCAGTGAAGGAGCCTGAAGAGGGCACTGGGGGTGGGAAGGCAGTGAAGGGCCTGAAGAAGGGCGCGGGGTGGGAAGGCGGTGAGGCCTGAAGAAGGGCACTGGGTGGGAAGACAGAGAGGCCTGAAAGGGTACTGGGGTGGGAGAAGGGCCCTGAAGAAGGGGTACTGGGGGGAGGAAGGCGGTGAGGAAGGTCACTGGACACTAATACTAAAATGTGGTTGGTGGACGCCCTAGAGTCAACACCTCCCCCTGGTCTTAAGACACCCAACGACAACACTCACCTGTTGAAGAGAAACACACACTCATACAACAATAACAACAACGACAACAACAACAATAACGACAACAACAGCAATAACAACAACAATAACGACAACAATAACGACAACAACAGCAAAAATAATAATAATAATAATAATAATAATAATAATAATAATAATAATAATAATAATAATATCTTCTACAACAACGACAATAACAACAACAATAATAACAAAATTAAACAAAAATATCAATAATAACAAAAATAAAACAAAAACAACAATAATAACAAAAATAAAACAAAAACAACAACAATAACAAAAATTAAACAAAAAACAATAATAACAAAATAAACAAAAATAACAATAACAATAATAACAAAAAATAAACAAAATAACAATAACAAAAATAAAACAAAAACAACAATAATAACAACAATAAACAAAAACAACAATAATAACAAAAAATAAAACAAACAACAACAAAATTAAACAAAAACAACAATAATAACAAAAATAATAACAACAACAATAACAACAATAACAAAAACAACAACAATAAGATCACCAAGGGGTAAATTTGTTGAGGTTATAGAAGCTGTCTATGAGCCAGTATCAGAGTAACAAAGCCGGACAACTCGCCAACTGCACAGGACAACCATTACCACTGAAACTCAATCTACCAATCCGTTAAAATCCAGTCTCACAATGGCAATGCGTAACTTCTTCTAG
>NW_024753162.1:0-37500 GCF_018991925.1 Homarus americanus
CTCATCACAAACACCCACTAAGCTGCTCCACACTTTCGCTTCTCGAAGCTAAACCAGTTGTTGATTACATACAACAGAAGAATTACTTTATTTCCTGGCACCAAGACCCCTCTGCTGTGCTGGCCTGTCTCTCAATTGGACTTCTGGATTGGGAGTATTATAGTGTCATAGTAGTCATGATAGTACCATAATAGTACCTTGATAGTGCCTTGATAAAGCCATAACAGTGCCATAATAGTGCCATACTTGTGCCATAACAGTGCCTTGATAGTGCCATAACAGTGCCTTGATAGTGTCATAACAGTGCCTTGATAGTGCCATAACAGTGCCATGATAGTGCCATAATAGTGCCATAACAGTGATGCAAAGATTTTCCTCTCGTTATACTAGATGTAATGATACTGTAACCAGTAACACCAGACCACTGAACACAACACCATTGTATACACTGTGGCCTCGGGTGTTATCACAGAACTGATCTAAAATTCTTATAAACATCCAGTGAACATTTGTCTCCGGGGTGTAGGGGATATGAGGGAGGCTGTACTGGGTGGTAAACGGCCCGGTGATGGTTTTAAGAATCACAGTATCTTGGTGTGAACTTTCGAAAGATTGAGCAATAAATCAAGTCCCTGCATGGTGGTGTAACTTTACCGCCTCTAAGGGAATCACTTACTGGCATATCAACAGTGAGTGCAAAGTGTAACGGTCTGTGTTCTATATACACGTGGAGTAGAACACAGACGGACCTCCTTAGTGTGAATGACGCGGAACTTTTATGTAAGGCTGGTGAAGGAGTGTTGCTTCATGCTGGTTTCTGTGTGTTGGTTTGATTGTTTTGAATTCGAGATAGAATATGACTAAACGTTTAACCCCTTTGCTATTAGTGGTTGATAAGGTCACCACAAATGCTATCAGAAGGGAGGTGTATGTGTGTGTGTGTGTGTGTGTGAGGGAGGGAGAGACAGTTGAGTAGTATGATAGGGAGAGAGGAAGGAGGAAATTGCGTACAGCATCACACTTCCTGATCAACAACAAACAATAAGATGCTACGAGTAAAGGATTCTGTCACTACTAGAAACTAAACCTTTGATAATATTGAAGTTGGGTTAAATTATCATATTATAAAGTTGAATTAAAGAGAAATTCAAAGAGTTGGTCATTATATATTTTGAAAATTTTTTGATAACTTTGATCGAAATTTTAAATACGTAGACTGAAGCAGGAGTATATTTTATTGTCCTCTCTTTCTCTCTCTCTCTCATTACCTTCCCTCCCTCCTTTTCTCCCTACACACCCACCAACATCATCTCATCCTTCCTTCCTACCTCCTTCTATACCTAAACAATCATCTCCCTATGCCTACCTACCTACCTACCTACCTGCAGTCGGTAAATCTCGCTGGCACTGCACTCGACCTTCTTCGCCACCCCAACTGTATAGTCAGGCGTCCAGTCACAGATAGATGAACTAATGGTAACCCTGAGCGTAAAGCAGTGAAGGCTGGGATTACATTGATATTAATAATGATGTATACTGATGTCTTGAGTGGTTAGCTTTCTGATTGGCTGTATAATGAGACAAAATCTCACATGAAGAAGTAAGCTAGGAGTTTATAGTAGTAGAGTATTATAGTGAGAGGAAATGGTAGCGTGTCTCGAGGGTGAGATGTTAACACTGTATATTAACACAGGCACAGTACAAGTGTAGTATATAAAACACCAATGCGTGTTACAGCTTTATTTTACTAGTTCAATAGGGGGGATTAATGGGGGGGTTCGTACACAATTTATGATAGACTCTGGTATTCTCGTATGACCTAACCTCACAATTAGAATGGGCACTTCACTAAGTCGATCGTAGGGGAGGTTCGGGATCACCTCACTTCTACCGTCTACACAGCCAGCACTTACTGTTACACGTTGAGTTGACAGCACTCTGTCGATGGACCCGGCTGAGACTTCGTTGCCTTTAGCGACGGACTTCTTTGATGAGCGGGACAGGGGACGTTGTTGCTGGCCCTCCTTCGTTTCAGACTCTTCTGCCCGGGGAGAGGAGCTCCAGCCCCTATATATTGAACAAGCCGGGGGGTGATCTCTCCTACTTAAGTGGGTGTGTCTTGACCGGGTTGTTGGGTTGGGTAACCTCTGACACAGCTTGGAGAAGGTCGTGCCCGATCGTGCTCCCGTTAGAGACCAAGGAAAATGGCCGCTTTGGATCGTTGTGTCGTGGGGGAAGAGGAGGGGAGTGTGGGGAAAGACGACCTCCTTGCCACTCTGTTAAGGCAGCTGGGGCAGTTGAGGAGTGAGGTTGACACTCTAAAGGGGGAAAATGAAGCCCTCAGGACGGAACTCCTTCAGGTAGGTGTCCTGCCTAGCAGGACACCTGCGAAGGAGGAGCAGGCGTGGAGAGTGGTTGTCTGCAAGGGGACTAGGGTCAGGCTCAGGAAAGCTGACCCGGGTGTGGAGTGTAGTAACCCTTACCAGGTGCTGCAGGAAGCTGGCGAGGAAGAGAAGAGGCAGGACGGTGTGGATCAAGGAGAGGAAAGGGCAGTTGTACAAACCCTGCCCACAGGTAAGGTCGTGGTAGTTGGTGACAGCCAGGTGAGGTTTATGGATAGGGCTTTTTGTGCGAGAGATAGGAAACGTAGGACTAGGGTGTGTTTTCCTGGGGCTGGAATAGGGCATGTAGCCGAGAGGTTAGACAGGGTTTTGTCAGGGGAGGGTACCAATCCAGTAATGTGTCTTAGTGTGGGAGGAAACGACATAGGTAAGGTTAGGAGTGAGGAACTTTTCAAGAGGTATAGGGAGGCGCTGGGGAAGATTAGAGATAGGGGAGGGATCCCGATAGTATGTGGTGTCTTGCCTAGAAGAGGGGTTGGTCGTGAATGGCTGTCCAGGGCAATTGCTATAAATTGCAGACTGGAAAAACATTGTGCAAACAATGGTTGGGCATTCATTGATAATTGGCAACGATTCTATGGCAACGACTACCTGTACTGTCGCGACGGAGTACACTTGTCTCGTGAGGGGGTAAAGACGTTGTCTGCATCCCTGGAGCGTAAAATTGTCACTCCGAAGGGGGGGTTTCGCCAGTAGAGAGGGGTCGGGGAAAGTGGGAGTCAAAAAACAAGCAGGTCCTGCGAAGTAAAATTAGTTGCTCAGGACAAGGGGTAAAACAGGACCAGGGAAGAGTAGGTTTAAATGTATTATACTATACAAACAGTAGGGGCAGTTCAAAAGATATCGAAGTCTTTAAACTGCTAAGAGAACATATGGGCACGGGGGTGGAGGAGACTGCAGTGGGAGCGGGTAAACAAAGTGAAAGACTACAGAGAAATAGTGTTAGGAATGATGACAAAACTAAATTAGACAGGGAGTTTAAAACTAAACGCGGTAAGGGGAGGACTCAGAACACGACTAACTTAAATGTATACTACGCGAACAGTAGAAGTATGAGAAACAAAATGGATGATATTAGGGCCTTGGTATGTACCGAAAAAATCAATATAATTGCATTCACTGAAACATGGATCAACCTAGACACACGTGAGTTACCAGTCGAATACCAAATTGCGGGTTACAAACTGTTCCATACCGATAGGCAGACCAGGAAAGGAGGCGGAGTAGCAATCTATGTTAGGGATAATCTGAAGTGTGAAATAAATAAGGAAATAAAAACTGAGAGGAATACAGAAACAATTTGGATAAAATTAAGCGACGGTCGGGAAAAATTATTCACAGGAGTAATATATAGACCCCCCAATCTTGATAGCGTCAATGAGCGACTTATCTGGGATGAAATGCGTAGGGCTTCCATACACAGCAAAGTCTGTATAGTAGGCGACTTTAACCTTGGCCAAATAGATTGGACTGACCTTACGGGTAACTCAGAATCAGAGGATTTTCTCGAGACGTTCCAGGACTGTTTCCTAAGTCAACATATAACCAAACCCACACGGGGTAATAATATACTGGACTTAGTTCTGTCGAACAGAGAAAACCTAATTAGCAATGTCGAGGTAGGGAACGAACTTGCAAACAGAGATCACAAAGAAATTCGATTCCAGTTAGATTTTCAGGGCAGACGTAAGGAAAATTCCACTAAAGTACCAGATTTCAGAAGGGCAAACTTTGACAGTTTAAAGAGGCAGCTGAGAGAGGGGGTGTCGCGCTTGGCTGTGAACCTGACAGATGACACCGACCTGATAACGAGATCTGAGATTGCCGAGTTCCACGACAATTTAAATAGTGAGTTACTTAATGCACAAAGGCAGAACATACCATACAAAAAACTCAGATCAGACAACAATGACCCTAAATGGATAAATAATTATTTAAAGAACATCATTGGCCAAAGGAAGGCTATAGGTAGAAGGATAAATCGTGGCGAAATTCACCTCCGGGACTATTATAGGGTATTGGCGAGTAGGGTTAAAACCGAGATAAGGAAAGCAAAGAGGAATAATGAGGTAAGGATAGCAAGGGAGGCGAAGACAAACCCCAAAGGATTCTACCAAATGTATCAAACTAAAACACGAGAAAAGATTGGACCAATACGGTCAGATACGGCGAGCTCACTGATAACGACGGAGAAATGAGCAATAATTTGAATAAATATTTTTCAACAGTTTTCACCACCGAAAATTTAAACATGATACCCGAGGCACCGACTCTATTCAGAGATAGTGAAGAAAACAAATTAAGTGAGAAAGTAGTGACTAGTAACGATGTTAGTAAGCAAATAGACAAACTAAAGCCTAATAAGTCACCTGGTCCCGATGAGATATTTGCCAGAGTATTAAAGGAATGTAAGGAAGAGCTTAGTATGCCCTTAGCAAAGTTGTTTAACATGTCATTAAAAACAGGTGTAGTACCAGAATCCTGGAGGATAGCGAATGTAATACCGATTTTCAAGAAGGGGGATAGATCACTATCCTCTAACTACCGCCCAATCAGTCTAACATCAATAGTAGGCAAATTACTGGAAGCATTCGTTTCAAACTCTATTCGAAATCACCTGGAGAAGCACAGATTGATCAATGATTCCCAGCATGGCTTCACAAGCGGACGTTCTTGCCTAACTAATCTATTAACATTCTTTTCATCAGTTTTCGAATCGGTGGACGAGGGGCACAATTATGATGTGGTATATCTCGCCTTTAGCAAAGCCTTTGACAGAGTCCCCCACGAAGGTGACATCCTTAAATGGATTAGGGCGTGGTTACAGGACAGGAAACAGCGAGTGAGCATTAACGGCACTAAGTCCCATTGGAGCAACGTCACAAGTGGAGTTCCCCAAGGCTCAGTACTTGGACCATTATTGTTTATTATATACATAAACGACATAGATATCGGCATAGACAGCAACATAAGTAAATTTGCTGATGACACTAAAACTAGGAGGTGTTATCAAATCTGACGAAGACTCGGCAAAACTACAGGAAGATCTAAACAAATTTTTCGAATGGTCTGAAAAATAGCAGATGAAATTCAACGTCGACAAATGTAAAGTACTCAGTATAGGAGATGTAAACAGGGAAACCAGATACCAGATGAACAACGATGCCATAGAGAAATCCGACTGCGAGAGAGATTTAGGAGTAATGATAAGTAGGAACCTTAAGCCAAGTAAACAATGTGTTTTTGCTCGTAACAAGGCTAATAAAGTACTTGGGTTCATACAAAGGAGTGTTAGTTACAAGACTAGCGAGGTCATTCTAAAACTGTATCTTGCTCTTGTGAGACCACACCTGGATTACGCAGTTCAGTTCTGGTCACCGTATTACAGAATGGATATAGAATCCTTGGAAGAATTCAGAGGAGAATGACTAATCCCGGGCATTAGGAACCTTGAGTACAGAGACAGGTTAAAGCATCTTAATTTGCACTCCCTTGAGAGACGTAGAGCGAGGGCGACCTGATAAGGTGTATAAGTGGAAGGCAGGGCTAAACAAAGGGGACATTACAAAGGTACTCAAACTATCCAACCAGGAGCGAACTCGCAACAATGGTTTTAAATTAGACAAATTTAGATTTAGGCGTGAAATAGGTAAACACTGGTTTGGAAACAGAGTAGTGGATGAATGGAACAAGTTACCAAATATCATCATTAACTCGAATACGCTGAATTGCTTCAAACATAGGTTGGGTGCTTATATGAGCAATAGGGGTTGGGTGTAAACGGGACTGCCCAGTATGGGCCAATAGGCCCGCTGCAGTTTCCTCCATTCTTATGTTCTTATGTAACAGGGGTGCTGGCCGGTCAGCTGGTCCTTGATCTCCCTTGGGTCAGGTCTGGACAGGTGTTTGCCCAGGTGAGGTCATGTCGCAGGACAATAGTTTTTTGTAATTATTACCGCCCGGGTGGGTCTTGGCCAGGTGTGGTTTCCTTAACACGGTTATATCGTATGGTTACGCAAGTACTTGGGCCGGGGTCAGGTCTTGACCTGCGGTGTGTCAACCTGTGGTGTTCGGGTACCACGCGGTCTGTACTGTACTTGCTGTTATGTGTGATGTAATTCTGGGCTGTAAGCTCTGGTCTGATATTCAATCATTACAGCTGATTATCTGGGTGTTTGATGTTCTGATTGGCTGACGGTCTAAGTGGTTGAAGATCTGAGTGATTGGTGCTCTGATTGGCTGAAGGTCTAAGTGGTTGATGGTGTGAGGGGTTGATGATCTGATTGACTGACGGTCTAAGTGGTTGATGATTTGAGTGATTGGTGCTCTGATTGGCCGACGGTCTAAGTGGTTGACGATCTGAGTGATTGGTGTACTGAATGACTGGCGATCTGAGTGACTGACGCTCTGACTGGCTGACGACCTGAATGGCTGACGCTCTGACTGGCTGACGTTCTGGGTGGTTGACGGCAGACTGACAGACAGGTAGGTAAACATGGATGGTTGAGTCCTCCCTTGATAACCTAGAGAGAGAGAGAGAGAGATACTCTAATAATTACAAATAAACTAACTTGAGAAAAACGATATAGATAGATAGATAGATAGATAGATAGATAGATAGACAAATAAAATCTCACCCCCTAAAAAGTCCTACACGAATGAACGACTTTCACCAAATCGATATTATTGACGAACCTCAAACCTGAAGTAAGACATTTTACCCCATCAACCCCCATCAACCCCCATCAACCCCCATCAACCAACTCCGCATCAACTCCTCGCAACTATGAACAGACGAAAGAGCCACCTAATTGCAACATTGTAATTGCAGATCCATCTTTTGTAACAGAAGTAGTGGAGTATTCTTAAAAGATGGAGATTACAGGTAGAATAAAGGCGTACGAGACGATAGGTATAGTGAGTTGTTGGATGGGAATATATCGTTATCTAACCTACTCTAATGCTTGAGGAGGCGTTTTACCTGTCGCGTCCGTCCCTACCGACATACTGGCGATATCCTGTATGTTGATGGTATGTTGTGTATGTTGCTGGTGTGTTGTGTATGTTGCTTTCTGGTATGTTGTGTATGTTGCTCCTGTACTGTATGTTGCCAATATACTGTACGTTTTCGATATACAGGTTGACAATCCTTTATCCGAAATCCTTGGGGCCAGAGGCATTTCGGTTTTCGAAATTTTTCGGTTTTCAGAATGGTTAGGGTTTTTTGTGTGTGTGTGTGTGTATTAGCCCACCCGGGCATAGATCACTGACCCACATTGGGGCCTGGGGGTCTAAAATATAATAAAAATTATAATAATAATAATAATAATTCATAGGTCTAGGTCGTGTTTCTCACTTTTGATCTTTTATTCATTCTTGTATTTCTTTACTGTATTATTATTTTATTATTACAGTATTATTGTTATTATTATCATTATTAATTTTATTATTATATTTTATTATTATTATTATTATTATTATTATTATTATTATTATTATTATTATTATTATTATTATTATTATTATTATTATTATTGTAATCATTATTATTTTATTTTGGTGTATAATTATTATTAATATTTTATTTACTATGAATAATTATTATTATAATTATTATTACTATTATATTTTTGCCCCCCAGGCCCCGATGTGGGTCAGTGATCTGTGCCTGGCTGGGCTAATAATCCCTGTTAAAAAAAAAAGAAAAAAAAAAAAAAGTCCCACAAAAAACTTTCGGTTTTTAGAGCTTTTCGGTTTTCGGAATTTCGAATAAAGGGTTGTCAACCTGTACTCTATTTTGCCGATATGCTGTATGTTGCCGATTTACTCTATGTTGCCGATATACTGTAGGTTGCCGATATATTGTTTGTTGCCGATATGCTCTATGTTGTCGATATACTCAACATTACCGATACACTGTAGGTCACCGATATACTCTATAGCAAGAAAAGAAGACTGAAGGATAAGATTTAGATAAAAGAAGAAAGATAACTGAGAGAAAGGAGGGGAGGATAAGAAAGAAGTGAAAAGGGGAAGGTGGAGGTGAAGGGGGAAAGAGGGGGAGGTGGAGGGGGAAAAGAGGGGGAGGTGGAGGTGGAGGGGGAAAAAGGGGGAGGTGGAGGGGGAAAAAGGGGGAGGTGGAGGGAGAAAAGAGGGGGAGGTGGAGGTGATGGGGAAAGAAAGGGGGAAGTGGAGGGGAGAAGAGGGGGAGGTGGAGGTGATGGGGAAAGAAAGGGGGAAGTGGAGGTGGAAAGAGGGGGGAGATGGAGGTGATGGCCAGAACAGTGTTGATCAATATACAATAGGGTGTGTCAATTTTGTCAACATGTTAAAAATCAAATTTGGTAGTCAAAATATTGTGCCTCTTTATGTCTAAACTTGAGATTAGCAAACAAAAATGAATTGAAATAACCCTCACCTACATCAATTATACCTTAAAGTTTCAAATATCAGTATTTCAACAAATTAATGAGACTTGATTAGAATTATTCACTTGATATTAACTAATCTCATGTAAGCATATGGATTATGGAGTATTTTATGGTTCTATAGCTTGTGTACAATATGCATGTCAGAACATGAACATGAACAGGCTCTCCGTGTGGGACAGTTTAATTCTTGTTTTGACTTGTACCAAGCGTGAGGATAAGGCGCCCGGCTCACTCTCCTTCTAGATATCATAGACGGTGGTTTGCTCTCATTGCACTTGCACCTACTCTACCAGACGAATTCTACATTTTAATTATTGTAAGTAGGGCATATTGATTGTCGCAGTTACTTATATCATTGTATAAAACATTATGTTCTAAGAAATTATTATGTTATTTCTGTTACAGCATTTTTGATAAACAAATTGATATTTTTTGAAACAACAATTGAATTATGAAACATTGAAATATTTTTCTATTTGTCAGATAGTGTGAAGATGTCAAAATTGAAGACAAGAAGTCAGTTGTCAACCCACTTGAGCCTGCTAGTTGGTAAAGGGAAGGAGCTTCCTGTATCAGAACTTCCAACAGTGAGAGACATGCTAAGATTAGGGTTACTCCTTCGAGAAAAAAATGCAAAGGACAGAAGGAACTATACAGATAAAGAACTCATAAATGACATGATAGTCCCTCTTCTGCATCAATGGACAAAAGCTAATGCACTATTCAAACCACCTGTGATTAATCAGTGTCGAACTATTGAGCTAAAACTAACGAAATTATGGCACAAAGCAGTTGAAACATCACTTGGTAAAGGAAACTTGGCCAGGAAAAATGAATTTCTGCACACACTTGATACTCTGTTTGACATTTTGACCTGCAAGTGCTCCATACAATTATGTTCTGAATCCAACTGTTCTCACTCAGGTAAGAGAGAAAATAATTCCCACATTGATTGTGGTTGTCCTCGTGAAAAGAAGATCCCTGTTTTAGAGCTTGAATTTATAAAGGCACAGAGGACAAAGGCAGAAGGCCAAGGAAGTATGCAAATGGGTTCAATAGATTATTCAGAAACAAAGAAGCAGATTGCTAATGCCAAGAAGAGAGAACAAATCCGAGAGAGGGAACAAAAGAAGAAAATGAAGAGTGAAGAAGCCATCCAAAGAGAGGAAGAGCTGTGTCAAGATGTTTATCACTTCTTTGATAGTTCTTCTGATGAACAGGAAGCAACATCAGATGATAGTTCCAAAGAGCCATCTGAACCTTTACCAAAGAAAATGAAATACAACACAAGAAATATTTCAAACATTGCTTTAGCTAGTATTCGCCACCATGCTGGACTTCGTGAGGCTGCAGAAATTGCAACTGCCGCTTGGATAGATGCAGGCCTCATCAGCCGAGAGGATGTATCTTTGGTGATAGATCATAATAAAATTAGAAGAGCACAAGAAAAAATAATGAAGGAAATATCTGATCAGCATGAAAAAGATTTAAGCGAGGGAGGGCTCTCCTGTCTTTTGTTTGATGGAAGAATAGATGACACAAAAGTTTTGCTAGAAGTAGAGGGAGTGAACAGAAAGTTTCCAGGTCTCATCAAAGAAGAACACTACTCTGTCTGTTCTGAGCCTGGTGGTCGGTTTTTGTTTCACTTTGCTCCCGAAACTGAAGTAGAAGGGAAGAAACATGCAGAGGTCATTGCTGATCATATTTTATGTTGGGTTCAGGAGAGAGGACTTGGCAGTTCACTGCAGGCTGTTGGTGGAGATTCAACTGCAGTGAACACCGGATGGCAGGGGGGTGTAATGACGCATTTAGAGAAAAAACTAGGAAGAAGACTTGTTTGGATTGTATGTGATTTACATACAGGTGAGCTACCTCTTCGTCATCTCATCCAGGAACTTGATGGTCCTACAAAGAGCAACAACAAGTGGTCAGGTCCCCTTGGCATCATGCTGGATGAAGCAACACAACTAGAAATAAATACAACCTTTCCAAAGGTCGAAGTTGGCCCTCCCCTTCCGGCGTTGTCTGAAGGAGTCATCAAAGATCTCAGCACAGATCAATCCTATGCTTATCGTATTGCCCAAGCAATAAGATCAGGAGAAGTGCCTCAGTCATTGGCTCTCTTGGAGATTGGACCTGTCAGTCACAGCCGTTGGTTAACTACAGCTCTTCGTTTCTGCAGGATTTGGATTTCCAAACACGAATTGAAGGGCAAAGTGCTGAAGAATTTGAGGTTAATTGTTGAATTTATTATTGGAGTTTATCTTCCCCAGTGGTTTAGTGTGAAACTTAATCCTATGTGGGTGGATGGGCCCAATCACCTTTTGTTTCAATTGCAGCTAGTAAGAACACAGAGGAAGGTAGTGAGGGACATCGTGTTACCTGTGGCAAGAAGGTCCGCTTGGTATGCTCGATCAGAAGCAGTTTTGCAAGCAATGCTTTGCAGTCAATGTACCAATCTCCGAACCGAGGCTGTAGAAGTCATTCTAAAGATTAGAGGAACGCTAATAGATGACGACCAGTTGGGAGACTGTTCGTTTCATTCAAGAAAAGTTCCCCCAATAAACGTCAATGCCACCAAATTGTCAGAATTGGTTGACTTGAGTTTGGAAGTCTTAGAGCCACCATTGACAACAAGTCTAACTAGCCAAGAATTGAGAAACCTTAAAGAGACTCCAATGCAGGTGCTGAAGTGGCCTTCCCACACTCAAAGTGTGGAGAGATGTGTGAAAATGGTCACAGAAGCAGCGGGCCATGTTTACAGCCACGAGAGGCGAGAAGGTTACATCAAAGCACAAATAGCAAGCAGACTACTGATGACAAGAAACCAAAGCAAAGAGAGTATGAAGGCATTGGTTACTTTCAAATAGACTACGGATAATAAAATATAATAATTTGAAACTTGAAACAGTAACATGTGTGCAAACGCTGGTTATGTTATAAATTCACAAATATGTACATTTAAAAATCCATTTGATGTAGGTAGGACTTATTATAAAAAAAAATTTATGCCAGAATATTGTTTTGCATGCTTAAAGACTACAATAAATTGCTACCAAATTACTCGATTTTCAATTTAGCCAGTTCACCCCCTAAATTGACACACCCTAATATACAAGCCACCTGGTGGATGACATGGACAACTTCTCCCCTCCCTCTCCCCCCTCCCTTCCCCTCCCCTGTGAGCTGGAGGGAGGGGGGAGGGGGGAGACAATACACAATGGTCAAGGGGGGAAGGGAGGAGGTATTCAGGGGAATGGGGATAAATGGTAATAGAAGTACAGAGAGAGAGCGAGAGAGAGAGAGAATCATTGGATGTCACAACTCATACGGCATCTCAACAAACAAACCTTAGTTCTATATACCTCCACCTACAACAGCAACAACAATAAACAGCTACCCTCATCTACAGAGCTTAAATATTACTAATAACATTGGAAAATTAAGTTACAAGCACAGTATCTCATTTAGAATCCCACCACCGCCACCAATTGTCTCAACACGTCAGCATTACGTCACTATAGCATCTTTACTATATAATCACCACACCACTATAATTCCTTACTGTATCATCACTACCATGGCATTTGTATCACCACCTAAACCCTAATCTCATCACTAAATTCATTTGTTTTCACCACTTTTATAACTTTCACCATAACTTGTCATTTTTACCATTCAAGATATTTTTTCAACGCCATAATTATCACTACAAGTCATCATCACAACTCACCACACTTTTATTTCATTCACACTATGCTATAACTGAGCATTATCACTGTATTCATCACAGCCTTCCATCATCACCACAAGTTATCACCAATACACCAGTCATCACCACCAGTCATCACCAACACACCAGTCATCACCACCAGTCATCACCAATACACCAGTCATCACCAGTACACCAATCATCACCAAAAGTCATCACCAATACACCAGTCATCACCAATACACCAATCATCACCAACACACCAGTCATCACCACAAGTCATCATCACACCAATCACCACCAACACCCCACTCATTACCACAAGTCATCATCACACCAGTCATCACCACAAGTCATCACCAACACACCAGTCATCACCACAAGTCATCATCACACCAATCACCACCAACACCCCACTCATTACCACAAGTCATCATCACACCAGTCATCATCACAAGTCATCACCAATACACCAGTCATTACTACAAGTCATCATCGATACACCAGTCATCACCACAAGTCATCACCAATACACCAGTCATCATCGATACACCAGTCATCACCACAAGTCATCACCAATACACCAGTCATCACCACAAGTCATCATCAATACACCAGTCATCACCACAAGTCATCACCAATACACCAGTCATCACCACAAGTCATTACCAACACACCAGTCATCACCAATACACCTGTCATCACCACAAGTCATCACCAACATACCAGTCATCATGACAAGTCATCACCAATACACCAGTCATCATCACAAGTCATCACCACAAGTCATCATCAATACACCAGTCATCACCGCCAGTCATCACCAGAGGAAGGCTCCCCGGGGCCGCCCAACTTATACATTTAGCTCAGGTCTGTGTGTAACTGTTTCCTACATCGCTAAAACCCCGATGACTAGCAGAATCCTCTCTCTCTCTCTCTCTCTCTCTCTCTCTCTTCTTTTCCCTTCCTTCCTTCCTTCTTTCCTCGTTCACGCCCAGGCACCCCCAGTTGTAAATGGGTACCTAACTTGTAGATGGGGAAGTGAAAGCGGCTAAGTTCAGTGCCAGTCATAATGCCTCCTTGTGTACCAAAAGCTTAGTATTAAAGTGTGTTGTATCTATGGGATGTGTGGTCCTGTTTGTATGGAATTTCTATAAAAAAATAGTTAAAACTGCCTTAAGTTGCGTTGACATGAATACTTAGTTAGGCTGGTTGGCTTGTCTGGGCGGCAAAAAAATTACAAATATCTTTTATTGAGTCAGTCAGTCAGTGAGTGAGTGAGTCAGTCAGTCAGGATAGGTGTTTATAGAGCTACTACACCACATAATTATATTCTTCTTGATAAATTTGTAAAGACTGAAGCAGTTAATAGTACTTGCGTCAAATATATCATCTTTTACTTCAAGATTATTAAAAATAAAAAATATTTTGCTCCCTGTAGTGAACATTTTAGAAGGTAAACTAATATATGATTGTTTATAAGTTGTGTACACGTGTTTAATAATACATTTACTGTAAGTCGTGTTATAACTGGTTATTAATTGTTTGTGGCTATCATTTGTTTGTATCTTGTTTGCAACTGTTACTTGTTTATACCTGACACTTGCTTATGCCTGTCACTTTTTTATACCTGACACTTGTTTATACCTGACACTTGTTTATATTTAACACCTGTTTATATTTGTTTATTGTTGTCAGTCACTAAGGCTAGCCAAGCTGGTCTCGGATTAACTGTCTATATCTAAGCAAAAATGGTAGCCAAATGGCGTCGGAATTACACTGGAACTGTACTAATACCAGGAAGAAGGAAAACATGGAACTTAACCTAACCTAACCTAACTTAACCTAATCTAACCTAATTTAACTTTGAGAATCTATTTTCTTAGATTTTTTTATTGTAAGAACTAAAACCCAATACTGAACCCTGAACCTTTGAACCCCCCGGAAATCTGACCCCCTGGAACCCTGGACCTCTGGAAATCTGACCCCTTGGAAACCTGAACTCCTGGAACCCTTGACCCTTTGAAATCAGAGCCCCTGGAACCCTTAACCTCTGGAACCCTGAACCCCTGTAAACCTGAACTCTTGGAACCCTGCACCTCTGGAAATCTGAGCCTCTGGAACCCTTAACCCCTGGAACCCTAAATCCCTGAACTCCCGAACCTCTGAACCCCTAAACCCCTGAACCCATGAACTTCTGAACCTCTGAACCCCTGAATCACTGATGGAAGTAAGGGGGACAAATTTAAGTAATGGAACCCGATATTTTGAGAGTAAGTGACAATTTTATTGGTTAGGTTAGGTTAGGTTAGGTTAGGTTAGGTTAGGTTAGGTTAGGCTAGGCTAGGCTAGGCTAGGCTAGGTTAGGTTAGGTTAGGTTAAGTTAAGTGAGAGTTTCATTGGTTAGGATTATTAATTTTTGTATATAGAAGAAAATACCAACAAAAAATCGCCTTATTTAGATATATGGCTCTGTTATCTCCCTCAGGGCTTCAGGGCTTCAAGAGTTCGGTGGTTCAAGGGTTCGGTGGTTCAAGGGTTCGGTGTTTCAATGGTTCGGTGGGTCAAGGGTTCGGTAATAGGGTTTTTTGTTTTGTTTTTTGTAGACCTGGACGGGTACATCTCTCCCACAGAGTTTGAAGGAGCTTTTATATTAGTACAAAATTAATCTCCAACCAGTACTATTTATATTGTATCACGTTTAAGCATTTTAAAGTTAATGCTTAATCCAAGTGGTTCATTTGGTTATCTTAAGGGGGAATGAGTTAAGGTTTTGTGAGCATCGAGTCTTTCATTTGTTTGCGTCTGGTAGTTGAGAGGGGCAAGTCCTTACCTCACATTCCTCACTCTCTTAAATTATGGTTTCGTTTCACTCAATTTATCCCTCGTAAGGGTGAACGAATGCAATTTGAAAAATATAAGAAAAAAAAACATTGGCCAAAGGGGACGGTAAAAAAACTGACGGTGTGAGACAAGAACAAATATGACCGATACTGTAAATACATATATAATACAAGCATTTTCTCATTATATTTCCGCGGCACGATAATGATTGCGATTCCCATTATTTTGACGTTAATGCATTGCCTCATCTGTCCATGCAATATTGCTAAAATATCGTCTCAAACTCCTAGTAATTTTCTCTTAAAATTTTCATGTTATCTTGGCAACGTTCGCTCAGAAAGCTCCTTACCCAGAAGGAAATATATATATATTTTCTCTCTCTCTCTCTCTCTCTCTCTCTCTCTCTCTCGCGGGTCAAGTATGTGTGTTGTTGTGTGGGATGAGATGAGCGATAATCACGTGTATAGCCTTGGGTAAAAGAACCTCTCTAGCCTGCCTTAAAACCTTCCTCTTCAACATTCACAATAGAACAATTATTCTTCTCGGCTCTTTGTTTCTGTAACTAGGTACACAATGAACATTTTCCTAAACACATGAACATTTATCTATCTTCTCCCTCACTTATTCTTTACCGTTTGTGAACATTTCTTTCGCCACGTTGAACACTGAATTTTGCCGATTCAGCATTTAGTCGGTCACTCTAAGACTTCACCTGAGCCCGAGCGAGCATTTTATTTACACTGTCATCAGCATTTACTTGGCAACAATGTGAATACTGATTTATTCAACCTTGTTAACTTATATCTGGTAACACTGAGCACTGCGGAACACGATTATTTACTCATTAATTTTCATATTTATTATCATTATTATCTGTGTGTGTGTGTGTGTGTGTGTGTGTGTGTGTGTGTGTGTGTTTATCTGGTACTACTGCTTTGTCTGGAATCTCTTACCTCTTATCTGGCAATACTGTAAAACCTTGAATGTTTGTATTTTTTACCTGGCCAACACTTTCCTGTCAGTACTTTGAGCATTTATTTGTGTACACTGTTAGCGTTTATTTGTCAACACCGCGAGAATTTATTTACCTACTTCAGCGACTTTAACCCGTCAGTATAGTAAACATTAAGGTATCCACAGCATTTACTTGTCATTATTACCGGCATTTATTTGCATACGTAGACAACAGCATTTATCCTGCCAATATTATAATCATTTATTTGTATACGTCAGTGATATTTCTCTCTTAAAACTTGGAGCATTTATAAGTGACTCTTGTTACTGTATAAAGTAGTGTTACAGGTGATTCTTGCTAACTGCATAAGGTCAAGTTACAGGTGATTCTTATTACTCTATGCAGTACTAATGAATATACTAATTACCTATGTTTCCTACAACACTAAAACATTATCATTCATCTACAACAATAAATCAAGTCATGAATAACTAGTAACATCGATACAGCGGGAGCTTATTTAATGTATGTAATTATTCAGCTTCTGGCAGCGTGTATAAAGTTGCCAGTGATCGTCAGGAGAAAGTATGGAATGTATGAAGATTTTTAAGGATTTATCATGACTCTTTTACAAGCTTAGTCACATAAATCAATGTATGTAAAGAGAGGAAACTATAGTCGTTATTTCTTGAGTCTGGTAGAGTAAATTATGTTATTATTTTCGTGGACATGAGAAACTGTTCTATTACACCATCCACCATAACATAACACTATCTACAATAACATAACACTATCTACCATAACATAACACTATCTACCATAACATAACACTATCTACCATAACATAACGCTATCTACCATAACATAACACTATCTACCATAACATAACGCTATCTACCATAACATAACACTATATACCATAACATAACACTATCTACCATAACATAACACTATCTACCATAACATAACGCTATCTGCCATAACATAACACTAGCTACCATAACATAACACTATCTACCATAACATAACACTATCTACCATAACATAACACTATCTACCATAACATAACACTATCTACCATAACATAACACTATCTACCATAACATAACACTATCTATCATAACATAACACTAGCTACCATAACATAACACCATCTACCATAACATAACACTATCTACCATAACATAACACCATCTACCATAACATAACACTATTTACCATAACATAACGCTATCTACCATAACATAACACTATCTACCATAACATAACACTATCTACCATAACATAACACCATCTACCATAACATAACACCATCTACCATAACATAACACCATCTACCATAACAAAACACGATCTACCATAACATAACACTATCTACCATAACACCATAACTCTATCTACCATAACATAACACCATCTACCATAACATAACATTATCTCCCATAACATAACACTATCTACCATAACACCATAACACTATCTACCATAACATAACACCATCTACCATAACATAACACCATCTACCATAACATAACACTATCTACCATAACATAACACTATCTACCATAGCATAACACTATCTACCATAACATAACACGATCTACCATAACATAACACTATCTACCATAACATAACACTATCTGCCATAGCATAACACTATCTACCATAACATAACACTATCTACCATAACATAACACTATGTACCATAACACCATAACACTATCTACCATAACATAACACCATCTACCATAACATAACACCATCTACCATAACATAACACTATCTACCATAACATAACACTATCTACCATAGCATAACACTATCTACCATAACATAACAAGATCTACCATAACATAACACAATCTACCATAACATAACACAATCTACCATAACATAACACTATCTACCATAACATAACACGATCTACCATAACATAACACTATCTACAATAACACCATAAAATTATCTACCATTACATAACACCATCTACCATAATATAACACTATCTTCCATAACATAACACTATCTACCATAACATAACACTATCTACCATAGCATAACACTATCTACCATAACATAACACTATCTACCATAACATAACACTATCTACCATAACATAACACTATCTACCATAACATAACACTCTCTACCATAACACCATAACACTATCTACCATAACATAACACTCTCTACCATAACATAATACAAGCTACCATAACATAACACTATCTACCATAGCATAACACTACCTACCATAACATAACACTATCTACCATAACATACTATTTATTTACCGGTACATAAATTAATTAGCTAGCCTATAACATAACAATTCATCTACCATAAATATATAAAGACTATCTACTATAACATAACAATTCATCCACTATATAATATAACACTATTCACCATAACATAACGCCATCTACCATAACATAACAATTCATCTACCATAACATAACACCACATCTACCATAACATAACACCATCTACCATAACATAACACTATCTACCATAACATAACACCATCTACCATAACATAACACTATCTACCATAACATAACACTATCTACCATAACATAACATTATCTACCATAACATAACACTATCTACCATAACATAATACTAGCTACCATAACATAACACTATCTACCATAGCATATCACTATCTACCATAACATAACACTATCTACCATAACATAACACCATCTACCATGACATAACACGATCTACCATAACATAACACTAACTACCATAACACCATAACACTATCTACCATAACATAACACCATCTACCATAACATAACACTATCTTCCATAACATAACACTATCTACCATAACATAACACTATCTACCATAGCATAACACTATCTACCATAACATAACACTATCTACCATAACATAACACTATCTACCATAACACCATAACACTATCTACCATAACATAACACCATCTACCATAACATAACACCATCTACCATAACATAACACTATCTACCATAACATAACACTATCTACCATAGCATAACACTATCTACCATAACATAACACGATCTACCATAACATAACACTATCTACCATAACATAACACTATCTACCATAACATAACACTATCTACCATAACATAACACGATCTACCATAACATAACACTATCTACCATAACACCATAAAATTATCTACCATAACATAACACTATCTACCATAACACCATAACACTATCTTCCATAACATAACACCATCTACCATAACATAACACCATCTACCATAACATAACACTATCTACCATAACATAACACTATCTACCATAGCATAACACTATCTACCATAACATAACACCATCTACCATAACATAACACAATCTACCATAACATAACACAATCTACCATAACATAACACTATCTACCATAACATAACACGATCTACCATAACATAACACTATCTACCATAACACCATAAAATTATCTACGATAACATAACACCATCTACCATAACATAACACTATCTTCCATAACATAACACTATCTACCATAACATAACACTATCTACCATAGCATAACACTATCTATCATAACATAACACTATCTACCATAACATAACACTATCTACCATAACATAACACTATCTACCATAACACCATAACACTATCTACCATAACATAACACTGTCTACCATAACATAATACTAGCTACCATAACATAACACTATCTACCATAGCATAACACTACCTACCATAACATAACACTATCTACCATAACATAACACTATCTACCATAATATAACACTATCTACCATAACATAACACGATCTACCATAACATAACACTATCTACCATAACACCATAACATTATCTAATAACATAACACCATCTACCATAACATAACTCTATCTTCCATAACATAACACTATCTACCATAACATAACACTCTCTACCATAGCATAACACTATCTACCATATCATAACACTATCTACCATAACATAACACGATCTACCATAACATAACACTATCTACCATAACACCATAACACTATCTACCATAACACAACACTATCTACCATAACATAACACTAGCTACCATAACATAACACCATCTACCATAACATAACACTATCCACCATAAAATAACACTATCTACCATAACATAACACTATCCACCATAACATAACACTATCTACCATAACATAACACTATCTACCATTACATAACACTATCTACCATAACATAACGCTATCTACCATAACATAACACTGTCTACCATAACATAACGCTATCTACCATAACATAACACTATCTACCATAACATAACACTATCTACCATAACATAACGCTATCTACCATAACATAGCACTATCTACCATAACATAACGCTATCTACCATAACATAACACTATCTGCCATAACATAACACTATCTACCATAACATAACACTATCTACCATAACATACCACTAGCTACCATAACATAACACCATCTACCATAACATAACACTATCTACCATAACATAACACCATCTACCATAACATAACACTATCTACCATAACATAACACTATCTACCATAACATAACACTATCTACCATAACATAACACTATCTACCATAACATAACACTATCTACCCTAACATACCACTAGCTACCATAATATAACACCATCTACCATAACATAACACTATCTACCATAACATAACACCATCTACCATAACACCATAAAATTATCTACCATAACATAACACTATCTACCATAACATAACGCTATCTACCATAACATAACACCATCTAACATAACATAACACCATCTACCATAACATAACACCATCTAGCATAACATAACACTATCTACCATAACATAACACCATCTACCATAACATAACACTATCTACCATAACATAACACTATCTACCATAACATAACACTATCTACCATAACATAACACTATCTACCATAACATAACGCTATCTACCATAATATAGCACTATCTACCATAACATAACACTATCTACCATAGCACCATAACACTATCTACCATAACATAACACCATCTACCATAACATAACACTATCTACCATAACATAACACGATCTACCATAACATAACACTATCAACCATAACACCATAACATTATCTAATAACATAACACCATCTACCATAACATAACTCTATCTTCCATAACATAACACTATCTACCATAACATAACACTCTCTACCATAGCATAACACTATCTACCATAACATAACACTATCTACCATAACATAACACGATCTACCATAACATAACACTATCTCCCATAACACCATAACACTATCTACCATAACATAACAATATCTACCATAACATAACACTAGCTACCATAACATAACACAATCTACCATAACATGACACTATCCACCATAACATAACACTATCTACCATAACATAACACTATCCACCATAACATAACACTATCTACCATAACATAACACTATCTACCATAACATAACACTATCTACTATAACATAACGCTATCTACCATAACATAGCACTATCTACCATAACATAACGCTATCTACCATAACATAACACTATCTACCAAAACATTACACTATCTACCATAACATAACACTATCTACCATAACATACCACTAGCTACCATAACATAACACCATCTACCATAACATAACACTATCTACCATAACATAACACCATCTACCATAACATAACACTATCTACCATAACATAACGCTATCTACCATAACATAACACCATCTACCATAACATAACACCATCTACCATAACATAACACCATCTACCATAACAAAACACTATCTACCATAACATAACACCATCTACCATTACATAACACTATCTACCATAACATAACACTATCTACCATAACATAACACTATCTACCATAACATAACACTATCGACCATAACATAACGCTATCTACCATAACATAGCACTATCTACCATAACATAACGCTATCTACCATAACAAAACACTATCTACCATAACATAACACTATCTACCATAACATAACACTATCTACCATAACATAACACTATCTACCATAACATAACACTATCTACCCTAACATACCACTAGCTACCATAACATAACACCATCTACCATAACATAATACTATCTACCATAACATAACACCATCTACCATAACACCAAAAAATTATCTACCATAACATAACACTATCTACCATAACACCATAACATTATCTAATAACATAACACCATCTACCATAACATAACACTATCTTCCATAACATAACACTATCTACCATAACATAACACTATCTATCATAACATAACACTATCAACCATAACATAACACCATCTACCATAACATAACACTATCTACCACAGCATAACACTATCTACCATAACATAACACTATCTACCATAACATAACACTATCTACCATAACATAACACTATCTACCATAACACCATAACATTATCTACCATAACATAACACTATCTACCATAACATAATACTAGCGACCATAACATAACACTATCTACCATAACATAACACTATCTACCATAACATAACACTATCTCCCATAACACCATAACACTATCTACCATAACATAACACCATCTACCATAACATAACACCATCTACCATAACATAACACTATCTACCATAACATAACACTATCTACCATAGCATAACACTATCTACCATAACATAACACGATCTACCATAACATAACACTATCTACCATAACATATCACTATCTACCATAACATAATACTATCTACCATAACATAACACGATCTACCATAACATAACACTATCTACCATAACACCATAAAATTATCTACCATAACATAACACTATCTACCATAACACCATATCACTATCTACCATAACATAACACCATATACCATAACATAACACCATCTACCATAACATAACACTATCTACCATAACATAACACTATCTACCATAGCATAACACTATCTACCATAACATAACACGATCTAAAATAACATAACACAATCTACCATAACATAACACAATCTACCATAATATAACACTATCTACCATAACATAACACGATCTACCATAACATAACACTATCTACCATAACACCATAAAATTATCTACCATAACATAACACCATCTACCATAACATAACACTATCTTCCATAACATTACACTATCTACCATAACATAACACTATCTACCATAGCATAACACTATCTACCATAACATAACGCTTTCTACCATAACATAGCACTATCTACCATAACATAACACTATCTACCATAACACAATAACACTATCTACCATAACATAACACTATCTACCATAACATAATACTAGCTACCATAACATAATACTATCTACCATAGCATAACACTATCTACCATAATATAACACTATCTACCATAACATAACACTATCTACCATAACATAACACGATCTACCATAACATAACACTATCTACCAAAACATAACACTATCTACCATAACATAACACGATCTACCATAACATAACACTATCTACCATAACATAACACTATTTACCATAACATAACACTATCTACCATAACATAACACGATCTACCAGAACATAACACTATCTACCATAACATAACACTATCTACCATAACACCATAAAATTATCTACCATAACACCATAACACTATCTACCATAACATAACACAATTTACCATAACATAACACCATCTACCATAACATAACACTATCTACCATAACATAACACTATCTACCATAGCATAACACTATCTACCATAACATAACACGATCTACCATAACACAACACAATCTACCATAACATAACACTATCTACCATAACATAACACTATCTACCATAACATAACACGATCTACCATAACATAACACTATCTACCATAACACCATAAAATTATCTACCATAACATAACACCATCTACCATAATATAACGCTATCTTCCATAACATAACCTTATCTACCATAACATAACACAATCTACCATAGCATAACACTATCTACCATAACATAACACTATCTACCCTAACATAACACTATCTACCATAACATAACACTATCTACCATAACACCATAACATTATCTACCATAACATAACACTCTCTACCATAACATAATACTAGCTACCATAACATAACACTATCTACCATAGCATAACACTATCTACCATAACATAACACTATCTCCCATAACATAACACTATCTACCATAACATAACACTATCTACCATAACATAACACGATCTACCATAACATAACACTATCTACCATAACACCATAACATTATCTAATAACATAACTCCATCTACCATAACATAACTCTATCTTCCATAACATAACACTATCTACCATAACATAACACTCTCCACCATAGCATAACACTATCTACCATAACATAACACTATCTACCATAACATAACAAGATCTACCATAACATAACACTATCTACCATAACACCATAACACTATCTACCATAACATAACACTATCTACCATAACATAACACTAGCTACCATAACATAACACCATCTACCATAACATAACACTATCCACCATAACATAACACTGTCTACCATAACATAACACTATCCACCATAACATATCACTATCTACCATAACATAACACTATCTACCATAACATAACACTATCTACCATAACATAACGCCATCTACCATAACATAGCACTATCTACCACAACATAACGCTATCTACCATAAAATAACACTATCTACCATAACATAACACTATCTACCATAACATACCACTAGCTACCATAACATAACACCATCTACCATAACATAACACTATCTACCATAACATAACACCATCTACCATAACATAACACTATCTACCATAACATAACGCTATCTACCATAACGTAACACCATCTACCATAACACATATCTACCATAACATAACACCATCTACCATAACATAACACTATCTACCATAACATAACGCTATCTACCATAACATAACACCATCTACCATAACATAACACTATCCACCATAAAATAACACTATCTACCATAACATAACACTATCCACCATAACATAACACTATCTACCATAACATAACACTATCTACCATAACATAACACTATCTACCATAACATAACGCTATCTACCATAACATAGCACTATCTACCATAACATAACGCTATCTACCATAACATAACACTATCTAACAAAACATAACACTATCTACCATAACATAACACTATCTACCATAACATACCACTAGCTACCATAACATAACACCATCTACCATAACATAACACTATCTACCATAACATAACACCATCTACCATAACATAACACTATCTACCATAACATAACGCTATCTACCATAACATAACACCATCTACCATAACATAACACCATCTACCATAACATAACACCATCTACCATAACATAACACTATCTACCATAACATAACACCATCTACCATAACATAACACTATTAACCATAACATAACACTATCTACCATAACATAACACTATCTACCATAACATAACACTATCTACCATAACATAACACCATCTACCATAACATAACACCATCTACCATGACATAACACGATCTACCATAACATAACACTATCTACCATAACACCATAACACTATCTACCATAACATAAAACCATCTACCATAACATAACACTATCTTCCATAACATAACACTATCTACCATAACATAACACTATCTACCATAGCATAACACTATCTACCATAACATAACACTATCTACCATAACATAACACTATCTACCATAACACCATAACACTATCTACCATAACATAACACCATCTACCATAACATAACACCATCTACCATAACATAACACTATCTACCATAACATAACACTATCTACCATAGCATAACACTATCTACCATAACATAACACGATCTACCATAACATTACACTATCTACCATAACATAACACTATCTACCATAACATAACACTATCTACCATAACATAACACGATCTACCATAACATAACACTATCTACCATAACACCATAAAATTATCTACCATAACATAACACTATCTACCATAACACCATAACACTATCTTCCATAACATAACACCATCTACCATAACATAACACCATCTACCATAACATAACACTATCTACCATAACATAACACTATCTACCATAGCATAACACTATCTACCATAACATAACACCATCTACCATAACATAACACAATCTACCATAACATAACACAATCTACCATAACATAACACTATCTACCATAACATAACACGATCTACCATAACATAACACTCTATAACATAACACATCTAACATAACACTATCTACCATAACATAACACTATCTACCATAACATAACACTATCTACCATAACATAACACTAGCTACCATAACATAACACTATCTACCATAGCATAACACTATCTACCATAACATAACACTATCTACCATAACATAACACTATCTACCATAACATAACACTATCTACCATAACATAACACATCTACCATAACATAACACTATCTACCATAACATAACACTATCTACCATAACATAACACTATCTAACATAACATAACACCATCTACCATAACATAACACCATCTACCATAACATAACACTATCTACCATAACATAACACTATCTACCATAGCATAACACTATCTACCATAACATAACACGATCTACCATAACATAACACAATCTATCATAACATAACACTATCTACCATAACATAACACTATCTACCGTAACATTACACGAAATACCATAACTTAACACTATTTACCATAACACCAAAAAATTATCTACCATAACATAACACCATCTACGATAACATAACACTATCTTCCATAACCTAACACTATCTACCATAACATAACACTATCTACCACAGCATAACACTATCTACCATAACATAACACTATCTACCTTAACATAACACTATCTACCATAACATAACACTATCTACCATAACACCATAACACTATCTACCATAACATAACACTATCTACCATAACATAATACTAGCTACCATAACATAACACTATCTACCATATCATAACACTATCTACCATAACATAACACTATCTACCATAACATAACACTATCTACCATAACATAACACTATCTACCATAACATAACACGATCTACCATAACATAACACTATCTACCATAACACCATAACATTATCTAATAACATAACACCATCTACCATAACATAACTCTATCTTCCATAACATAACACTATCTACCATAACATAACACTCTCTACCATAGCATAACACTATCTACCATAACATAACACTATCTACCATAACATAACACGATCTACCATAACATAACACTATCTACCATAACACCATAACACTATCTACCATAACATAACACTATCTACCATAACATAACACTAGCTACCAAAACGTAACACCATCTAACATAACACTATCCACCATAAAATAACACTATCTACCATAACATAACACTATCCACCATAACATAACACTATCTACCATAACATAACACTATCTACCATAACATAACACTATCTACCATAACATAACGCTATCTACCATAACATAGCACTATCTACCATAACATAACGCTATCTACCATAACATAACACTATCTACCATAACATAACACTATCTACCATAACATAACGCTATCTACCATAACATAGCACTATCTACCATAACATAACGCCATTCACTCATAACATAACACTATCTACCATAACATAACGCTATCTACCATAACATAACACCATCTACCATAACATAACACCATCTACCATAACATAACACCATCTACCATAGCATAACACTATCTACCATAACATAACTCCATCTACCATAACATAACACTATATACCATAACATAACACTATCTACCATAACATAACACTATCTACCATAACAAAACATTATCTACCATAACATAACGCTATCTACCATAACATAGCACTATCTACCATAACATAACGCTATCTACCATAACAAAACACTATCTACCATAACATAACACTATCTACCATAACATAACACTATCTACCATAACATACCACTTGCTACCATAACATAACACCATCTACCATAACATAACACTATCTACCATAACATAACAGCATCTACCATCACATAACACTATCTACCATAACATAACGCTATCTACCATAACATAACACTATCTACCATAACATAACGCTATCTACCATAACATAGCACTATCTACCATAACATAACGCTATCTACCATAACAAAACACTATCTACCATAACATAACACTATCTACCATAACATAACAATATCTACCATAACATAACACCATCTACCATAACATAACACCATCTACCATAACATAACACCATCTACCATAACATAACACTATCTACCATAACATAACACCATCTACCATAACATAACACTATCTACCATAACATAACACCATCTACCATAACATAACACTATCTACCATAACATAACGCTATCTACCATAACATAACACCATCTACCATAACATAACACCATCTACCATAACATAACACCATCTACCATAACATAACACTATCTACCATAACATAACACCATCTACCATAACATAACACTATCTACCATAACATAACACTATCTACCATAACATAACACTATCTACCATAACATAACACTATCTACCATAACATACCACTAGCTACCATAACATAACACCATCTACCATAAGATAACACTATCTACCATAACATAACACCATCTACCATAACATAACACTATCTACCATAACATAACACTATCCACCATAACATAACACTATCTACCATAACATAACACTATACCATACATAACACTATCTACCATAACATAACACGATCTACCATAACATAACACTATCTACCATAACACCATAACATTATCTAATAACATAACACCATCTACCATAACATAACTCTATCTTCCATAACATAACACTATCTACCATAACATAACACTCTCTACCATAGCATAACACTATCTACCATAACATAACACTATCTACCATAACATAACACTATCTACCATAACATAACACTATCTACCATAACATAACACTATCTACCATAACATAACACCATCTACCATAACATAACACTATCTACCATAACATAACACCATCTAATAACATAACACTATCTAATAACATAACACCATCTACCATAACATAACACCATCTACCATAACATAACACTATCTACCATAACATAACACTATCTACCATAGCATAACACTATCTACCATAACATAACACTATCTACCATAACATAACACATCTACCATAACATAACACTATCTACCATAACATAACACTATCTACCATAACATAACACCATAACATAACTATCTACCATAACATAACACTATCTACCATAACATAACACTATCTACCATAACATAACACTATCTACCATAACATAACACTATCTACCATAACATAACACTATCTACCATAACACCATAACACTATCTACCATAACATAACACCATCTACCATAACATTACTCTATCTACCATAACATAACACTATCTACCATAACATAACACTATCTACCTTAACATAACACGATCTACCATAACACCATCTACCATAACACCATAACACCGTCCACCATCGCACCAATAATCCTCGCCTTAGTATATAGTGAAGATCGCGTATAAGACAGTGCGGATGATAAAGAAGAAATAACACTTTAACGACGAGTGCCTCTGCCACCTAGTGTGTGTGTGAGAGCCTTCCCCTAATGTAGAGAGAAAGAGTTCATAAACACCGGACTAGGAATCTATATTCGTTAAAAAATAAGAGGGAAGGAGGGGGGGGGGAGGGCGGACATGATGAATTTCAATTTTGTGTAGCGGGGAGACAAGCTGTACAATTATCGCCTTTATTTCCGTGTGCTGGCGAGAGTTGAGGTATGTTCAGGCATAAATAAGACTCGTAGTAAAGACGCGTCAATTATCCATTATCATTCCTTGAGCTGAGGAATGATATATTTAAATTGGTTTAAAGGTTAGGGATAGTAATGGGTAAACGCCAGAGCTCAGCGGTGGACGAAACATTGTAGCATTGAACGTTGTGCTGGGGAAGGCTGGAGGGCCGGCTAGTCCCTCTGCTGGTATCACATCTGATAGGATTGAGTCGAGTTATGATTAATGGTGTTCCCCGACAGTTCCACGGACTAGAAGGAAGGGGGTCGTATAGCGATATATGAACATTTTATAAAGCGTATGGTTGCCATATCTGAACATTAAAAAATGAGAACGCTCCCGAAGACATCCCCCCCTCCCCCCCGGCCGGCACACACAGGCTAATATACAACATACATGGTATAGAAATCTTTAAAAAAAAATTACCTTTGCTTAAGGCTGAACATCTTTATTCCCTTAGCTGCAGTCTTCTTCCCCCACTGTGTGTGTGACGATGTGCCCATGCATACTTTTCTGTAGATCGGATCTTTTTCAGTATTGGCTGATTGCTCTTTAGAAAGGTATAGAAGTTACTGCAAGGTGTTTCTCGGAAGTTGTACTGTACAGCCAGAATGCTTTTCATTGTTTCAACACTCAATTTGTTCCTTTCCTTTGTCCATTGACTTTGCATCAGTGAAAAAACTCTTTCTACATTTGCATTGTGAGATGATATAGCAAAGAAGAATTGTGCAATTCTTAGCAATTCTGAGTGGCATTCAATGTTCTTTGATTTTTCAAAGTATTTGGTCCACTTTTTATGTGTTGGCAGATTACGAAATTCTTCATCACTCTTGTAATTTTCCACAAACTGCTTCAGGTTACTATCTTGGTCAAAACACTTCATCAACTTCTACCCCCTTATCAATCAAATATTTGACAGCTAAGTTGACAACACCGTACAGGCGTACAAGTGACTTATCAGCTGACGAAAAGTGAACGAGACCTCTGCGGTTTCCACCTTCCCTCTCTCTCTCTCTCTCTCTCCCGTCATTACAGTTTCATGTTTTTTTCCGTGGAGAAAATGATGGAAGCTGAAATTCCGGACTTTTGAAGAATTTTAAAAATTCCTTCCGGATGAAGATGTCGAGACCTAAATGGAGGACATGTCCGGGAAAATACGGACGCATGGCAACCCTAATAAAGAGTATATGGCAGGTATAACGAAGTGCTGGGGCCCAGGTAAGCCTCTTCGCTGTGTGCTGGGGGAGGCGCTGGTGCCGGGTTGTACGACTGTGGCTCATCTTCTCCCCCAAAAACTTTCATAGGGATTGCGGTACAGTAGAGGAGTGACCCCAGGGTGAATACATTCATATCACTCACATTACACACATTATCCCACTTTATGTTATTACCCCCCTGAGCACCTTGGGATTAGTCATACGCACATAAATAGTCTAAAACATTAAAATCACAACAACAACAAATCTTCTTCAGAAAAAAAACTCAACGATGGTAAATATACTTATAAAAAAATAATAATTAATCACCCAAGTCGAAGCCACAACCAAGACTATGTAAGACGCCTGACCTTGAGAAGACCTTATATAAAAAGTTCTCTTGAATACAGCGTTAACTGACACTAGGAATGAACCATTACTACCGCAGGATAAATCATCTCCAGCGATTAGAAATTAAATTTTTAGTTCGTTCTCGGCAGGATTTACGGCAGAGCTTCAGCAATTAGCATGTAGTTATGGCAGGTGGTGTGGTGGCTCTTGCTATATATATTGCTCTGTCTCACACAACATTTGGTCGTTGCTATACGCTACGCTAGACGAACTCCTTCATTACGCCGAGTTACCGTGGTTACTACACCCAGGCGTCTTATATACCTTACCTTACGCTAAGTGACTGCTAAAGTACAGAAAAATATTATTAACCATGACTCAGTATTTATGAGACACAACCCTGAAGTACTGTACCGCGTCTGGGAGGGTATAAACATCTGTCGTAAGTCAGAGTTACTGCATGATGTTTGTGGATCTCTTGTGAGCCTCTCCGAACACTGTCCTTCGTGACTTTGGAAACATTAGTCTGTTTGTAGGTTGAGGTGTTGCCCTGAGGTCTTCCTGTATAAGTTTCAGTATTTTTTGTATTTATTATTTAAATTTATTGTCATTGAAAATTTTCTAAGGACACTGGAGGTGAAATTAGTAAGACAGTGAGCTATGTATGTTCATGAGATCACATAAACAAGTACACTAGTATTACATACATACATACATACATACATACATACATACATACATACATACATACATACACAAGGATATACAGTACATGCTGACTTGTACTCGTATACCATACACGCTGTACAGTACATGCACACAAACCGCCTCGCACACACACACACACACACACACACACACACACACACACACACACACACCTTATATTACCACCATCAAACACTCTTCTATGGTAGTTCTATAAATCATACTACTAATAAAGACGAGCCTATGGGTGGTTAGGTTAGGTTAGGTAAGGTTAGGTAAGGTTAGGTTAGGTGATTGTGTACCTTTGATTTATGAAATACTATACTGTGTGTGTGTGTGTGTGTGTGTGTGTGTGTGTGTGTGACCAAAAGTGTTATGTCAACTATAAATATTGAAGGTCACTTGTAAACAATGTGTACAAAACTACACTCTCGGATACACTATTACAAACTATTGTACACAACGTAATAGTTCCTTGAAAAGTGTCGAAGAAAGTTTGTACAGTAACTCTAACGTGTATAAATGACGTCTGCTTAGTGGATAGTCATACTAACTTCTTAAATAATATAAAGATAATCACCTCTCTTCCTTTACTGTGATATATATATTTTGGTAGCAACTGTAGTGATGTTTACGTTGGCAAGACTGAATAAAATTATAACCTTCTGTCCCGTAGATGAACTGACGATATCATTCACTACTAGAAGAACAATATACCTGTATACTATATCAATGAACAATCCAAGCAGGTAAAATCGGGGAAACGTAAGTGTGATTTATACTTGAAGAATCTACCTCCCCAAATTCTTTATGTAGAGTGGGCTGGGGTGGAGGTTCTACAGGTGGAGGTTAGAGGTGTCCTGGGGTTAGGTTAGGTATTTGGGGGTGTTTTAAGGGGAGGGGGAGGCGTGGGGTTATTTTAGGAGAGGTGCTTAGAGGGGTTAAGGGAAAGGGAAAGGAAAATGGCATGTTTTAGGTGGAGACGCTTCGAGGTATTAACGGGTAGGGTTGGAGGAATGTAATAGACACAGACACTGTTAAGTAAAACATGTTACTGTGGGTTATAGGGCACGGTACTGTCTCTTATAGACGTAACACAACCTATTAACGGAGCTAATGTTCGGTACAGTAAATATAACAGGCGCTAATCACATAAACTATTGAGATTTTTTTTTTTAACACATGAATAATCCCAGAGCTTCGTGTCCTTGTTTGTATGATTAATATATAAATAGATACGGGTTAAACAGAGGGATCTGGTGTATGTATGTGTGTGTGTGTGTGTGTGTGTGTGTGTGTGTGTGTGTGTGTGTGTGTGTGTGTGCCGCCCTGTATGTTATTTCATAGCCCGTGTTTCTGCTTTGTTTTATGTTTTTTTTTTCACTCGAGGCATGACTTGTGTGTGTGTGTGTGTGTGTAATAATAATAATAATAATAATTAACGGTTTATTGAAAGAGCTTGGCAGCCAGAAGGCTGAAAATATACAGTTTCATATTTGGGGAATCGGTTACGAATTACAAATAATATACAAGTAACATAAGTGACACAAATAAGACATATAATAACTAGATGGGGAAAAGCTCAAACTACAGTTCATTTCAACAAAGTGACAGTGCAAGGAGTAGTGTTTACTGGGAGTGAATACACTGATTTATTACAAGTTATTGATAATTTTTACAATGGTTGGGACTGGGCTGTTCTTATAGCGATCAGTTCGTGCACGTATGGGCTGGATGCGGTTGTGGTGTCGAACAGCAATTCTCGGACTAGGGATCTCAGGTGGAAGTAGGAGCCGGTGTCGGGGATGGTGTAGAAGCTTCTTACCAAATTTGCAGATGAGGTCGTGGTGATGGTCAGTGAGAGTCGAAAGGGTCAGTGTGTTGAGCGCTTCTTGATATGTGGAGTAGGAAGGGGAGAGAATAATCTTGCATGCCCTCTTTTGCACTTTTTCTAGGTGTTTACGTTGTGTGGCATTTAGGGAGGAAGACCAGGTGGGGGAGGCATAGGTGAGCTTGGGAAGTATGAATGTTGTGTAAACACTGAGGAGCTCGTGTGCAGGAACTCCGAGGGACTTGAGTCGGCGGAGGAGGTGGAGACGGAAACTGGAGGATTTGATAACTTCACTGACGTGTGGTTTCCAATTTAGTTTGTTGTCTATGGTGACGCCGAGGAGCTTGGTGGAATCTACAACCTGGAGTGTGTTCGGACCTAGAGTAATGGAAGGAGGTGGGACAATGTCGGAGGAGAGGTTGATGTGCATAACCATGGTCTTGGTATGGTTGATGGTGACATGGTTGTTGGTGGCCCAGTTTTGGAGACTGTTCAATAAATCCTGAAGGGCGGTATAGTTGGGAGCAGAATTGTTGACGCTGATCCCAATGGTGGAGTCGTCGACATATTTCCAGCGAGCAGGGGTTTCTCTTAGGGCATCATTGATGAGCATAAGGAAGCAGAGTGGTCCCATCTTGGTGCCTTGGGGGACGCCACAGGTGAGTGACTGAGAGGTGGAGACAGCCCCTCGGAAGCGTACAGCTTGGCGTCGGTCACTGAGGAAGTCTGTAAGCCATGGTGTGTGTGTGTGTGTGCGTATTAGGATATACTGTTGTTTTTAATAGGTGTACATTTTAGTGTTAAGGTAAACTTTATATATCACCCAGATTTTCTAAGGGGATTTTCGGTATCTCAAAATATAACAGTTTAAGTGTGTACTGAGTGTGTTATCATGGTTTAAGTGTGTAGTGAGTGTGTTAAGATGGTTTAAGTGTGTAGTAAGTGTGTTATCATGGTTTAAGTGTGTAGTAATTGTGTTATCATGGTTTAAGTGTGTAGTGAGTGTGCTAGGATAGTTTAAGTGTGTAGTAAGTGTGTTATCATGGTTTAAGTGTGTAGTGAGTGTGCTAGGATAGTTTAAGTGTGTAGTAAGTGTGTTATCATGGTTTAAGTGTGTAGTGAGTGTGTTTTATGTTATTTTGGGTTATATTTAAGTAGCCAAATTTCTGCTTCTCTCTCACCTGTCAGACTGAAACGTGATATTTTTTTTCCTTTTAATTGTGGGTGATCGTAGTCAACACACACCTCAAACTTCCCAGGACTGGAATATCTGCCGTTGTGCGAGGTATTTGGTGTGTGTGTGTGTGTGTGTGTGTGTGTGTGTGTGTGTGTGTGTGTGTGTGTGTGTGTGTGTCCCTTTGCTGACAGCTTCGCCAGGTCAGCCATATTTGGACGCTGACAGATACTACCAACAGGGCAGCAAATATGGAAGCTTTCCTAGGTGTCCTTGTGTTAAGACTGTAGGTACCCTTGTGTTTAGACTGTAGGTGTCCTTGTAAACATTCTCTGGTAACACTGGAGGTAATATTGTATGTCTTGTAACCTAAACATATGGAAAAAAATGTGTTTCTTAGTCGTGCATTTACCCTTTCAAATAATGTATAATTTCATGGTGGTAAATATTAGATTCGGGTTATATAAATATCAGTCACTGATGAAAGTAACTCGAGATTATTCCCTAATAGTGGTGAGTGGAAGTAGTGTCTGTAACTCCTGAGCTCATCTAAAGCCTGGGTGTGATATGTTCTGTCTCGGTATCGATGAAACTGTGTCGAGAATCCATTTAGCTTCGTCTTTGGGTCTGTCTGTATTTCTGTGTGGTTGTGTCTGTGGGACTTTGGAGGTATTTGTCTTCCTGTCTGTTTGTAGCGTTCATTTTGTAAGCATTTTAAATCGTCCTGTTTCACAATAATGGTGAAACTTGAACCAAAACACCACATTTCAACCATAGCGTGTGACTTTGTTTTATATCTGTTGGAAAATTTTACCATCAAAATATACAGTAGACAAACACGCAAGACCAATTAGTGAACGACTCAACCATATTTTGTTTGGTCGTTTATTATACTGTATTGTAAGCGGTAGTTTTTTTGTTTAATGATACATTATGTTTCCTCTCCCTCAAAATACACCACGTATCACCTTTTTGCATGTTGTATTAAAAGACACACGCCCCAGTACACACATAGACACATATACGAGTACCTCTTAATAACAGTATATTGTCATAACTCGTGGTTTGGGTCCCTTTATATACGTGCAGCTGTGGTTTTTGTGTCTTCAGATGTGATGAAAACAACACCTGGCCTTCACGCCTCTGATGGGTGTTTGGTAATAAGTATATGATGGCTTTATTTGGCTAACCTTGGTCGAATTTAGTTACTGTTTATCATTATTTGAATACTTACACTACGTATATGTTTATCTATGGTAATTTATGATAATAGTATATGAGGAATAATAATAAGAAGAATAAGAATAATAGCGAGTTTAATAATAATAACTTCAAAAAGCTAAGTTGCTCCTTATCCTACGAACGAAACAAAGATGGCGGCTTACATGGGAGGGGGGTAGAATTTCACGGAGATTCAACCGAAAAGTGATGTTAGGAACCACTGGGCATCCCATACCCCGAGTCTGGGGCAGCCACGTGTGTTGCCGTTAACATGTGGACAGGTGTTGGCAAGTATTAAGAGATATTAATAGTTTCAGTAAATGTTAATAGGATTTGATTCACGTGAACTGATGTTGGCAGGTGTTGACGGTATCTGATAAGTGTTGGCAGGTGTTGACGACAGCTGATAAGTGTTGGCAGGTGTTGACGGCAGCTGATAAGTGTTGGCAGGTGTTAACGGCATCTGATAAGTGTTGGCAGGTGTTGACGGCATCTGATAAGTGTTGGCAGGTGTTGACGACAGCTGATAAGTGTTGGCAGGTGTTGACGACAGCTGATAAGTGTTGGCAGGTGTTGACGGCTGATAAGTGTTGGGTGTTGACGAGGTGTTGACTGATAAGTGTTGGCACGGTGTTGTGTTGGCAGGTGTTGACGCTGATAAGTGTTGGCAGGTGTTGACGACAGCTGATAAGTGTTGGCAGGTGTTGACGGGAGCTGATAAGTGTTGGC